>NW_027675523.1:152500-167500 GCF_965601325.2 Salmo salar | reverse complement strand
ACACTACTTAGGCCCCACAGATACAGTACACTACTTAGTCCCCACAGATATAGTACCCTACTTAGGCCCCACAGAGCTCTGGTCTATAGCAGTGGATATAGTACACTACTTAGGCCCCACAGATACAGTACACTACTTAGTCCCCACAGATATAGTACCCTACTTAGGCCCCACAGAGCTCTGGTCTATAGCAGTGGATATAGTACACTACTTAGGCCCCACAGATACAGTACACTACTTAGTCCCCACAGATATAGTACCCTACTTAGGCCCCACAGGGCTCTGGTCTATAGCAGTGGACATAGTACCCTACTTAGGCCCCACAGAGCTCTGGTCTATAGCAGTGGATATAGTACCCTACTTAGGCCCCACAGAGCTCTGGTCTATAGCAGTGGACATAGTACCCTACTTAGGCCCCACAGGGCTCTGGTCTAAAGCAGTGGACATAGTACCCTACTTAAGCCCCACAGAGCTCTGGTCTAAAGCAGTGGACATAGTACCCTACTTAGGCCCCACAGACATAGTACACTACTTAGGCCCCACAGGGCTCTGGTCTATAGCAGTGGATATAGTACACTACTTAGGCCCCACAGGGCTCTGGTCTATAGCAGTGGACATAGTACCCTACTTAGGCCCCACAGGGCTCTGGTCTATAGCAGTGGACATAGTACCCTACTTAGGCCCCACAGAGCTCTGGTCTAAAGCAGTGGACATAATACCGTACTTAGGCCCCACAGGGCTCTGGTATAAAGCAGTGGACAGTGAATAGAGAGCCGTTTGGGATGCAAACCAGAGATGAAGAGTGTAGGTTCTCCCTGTATCTTCCTCTTCCTCCTATATGAGGTAGTCTCTCAGTCTGACATTTACATCATACCACCTCCTCTGGCCTGGATAAACACAGACATACCACCTCCTAGCCCCTCTGGTCCATTTATTTAACCAGGTGGGCTAGTTGAGAACAAGTCCTTTATTTAACCAGGTTAGGCTAGTTGAGAACAAGTCCTTTATTTAACCAGGTAGGCTAGTTGAGAACAAGTCCTTTATTTAACCAGGTTAGGCTAGTTGAGAACAAGTCCTTTATTTAACCAGGTTAGGCCAGTTGAGAACAAGTCCTTTATTTAACCAGGTTAGGCTAGTTGAGAACAAGTCCTTTATTTAACCAGGTTAGGCCAGTTGAGAACAAGTCCTTTATTTAACCAGGTTAGGCTAGTTGAGAACAAGTCCTTTATTTAACCAGGTTAGGCCAGTTGAGAACAAGTCCTTTATTTAACCAGGTTAGGCTAGTTGAGAACAAGTCCTTTATTTAACCAGGTTAGGCTAGTTGAGAACAAGTCCTTTATTTAACCAGGTTAGGCCAGTTGAGAACAAGTTCTCATTTACAACTGCGACCTGGCCGAGATAAAGCAAAGCAGTTCGACAAAAACAAAAAAACAGAGTTACAAATAAACAAACGTGCTTTCAATAACACAAAAGAAAAGACAAATAGAGAAATGTTTGTACAGCGAGTGCAAATGTAGAAGAGTAGGGAGGTGAGGCAACAAATAGGCCAAAGAGGCGAAAATAATTACAATTTAACATTAATTCTGGAGTGGTAGATGAGCAGATGATGAATGTGCAAGTAGAGATACTGGGGGTGCAACAGAGCAAGAGGGTAAGTAATAATATGGGGATGAGGTAGTTGGGTGGGCTATTTACAGATGGGCTGTGTACAGGTACTGTGATCGGTAAGCTGCTCTGACAGCTGATGCTTAAAGTTAGAGAGGGAGATATAAGACTCCAGCTTCAGAGATTTTTCCAATTCGTTCCAGTCATCGGCAGCAGAGAACTGGAAGGAAAGGCGGCAAAAGGATGAATTGGCTTTGGGGATGACCAGAGAGATGTACCTGCTGGAGCGCGTGCTACGGTTGGGTGTTGTTATCGTAACCAGTGAGCTGAGATAAGGCAGGGCTTTACCTAGCAGAGACTTGTAGATGACCTGGAGCCAGTGGGTTTGGCGACGAATATGTATCGAGGACCAGCCAATGAGAGCATACAGGTCGCATTGGTGGGTGGTATATGGGGCTTTGGTGACAAACGGATGGCACTGTGATAGACTGCATCCAGTTTGCTGAGTAGAGTGTTGGAGGCTATTTTGAATATTGAACAGTTTTAATTTAACCCTGTGGCACCCCCATAGAGACTGCCAGAGGTCCGGACAACAGGCCCTCCGATTTGACACACTGAACTCTATCTGAAAAGTAGTTGGTGAACCAGGCGAGGCAGTCATTTGAGAAACCAAGGCTGTCGAGTCTGCTGATTAGAATGCGGTAATTGACAGAGTCGAAAGCCTTGGCCAGGTCGATGAATAGAGCTGCACACTACTGTCTCTTATCGATGGCGGTTATGATATCGTTTAGGACCTTGAGCGTGGCTGAGGTGCACCCGTGACCAGCTCGGAAACATGATTGCATAGCGGAGAAGGTGCGGTGGGATTCGAAATGGTCGGTAATCTGTTTGTTGACTTGGCTTTCAAAGACCTTAGAAAGGCAGGGTAGGATGGATTTAGGTCGGTAACAGTTTGGGTCTAGAGTGTCTCCCCCTTTGAAGAGGGGGATGACCGCGGCAGCTTTCCAATCTTTGGGAATCTCAGACGACACGAACAAGAGGTTGAACAGGCTAGTAATCCAGGTTGCAACAATTTCGGCGGATACTTTTAGAAAGAAAAGGTCCAGATTTTGCAGCTCTTTCAGAACATCAGCTGTCTAGATTTGGGCGAAGGAGAAATGGGGGAGGCTTGGGCGAGTTGCTGTTGGGGGGTGCAGAGCTGTTGACCGACGTAGGGGTAGCCAGGTGGAAAGCATGGCCAGCCGTAGAAAAATGCTTATTGAAATTCTCAATTATAGTGGATTTATCGGTGGTGACAGAGTTTCCTATCCTCAGTTCAGTGGGCAGCTGGGAGGAGGTGCTCTTACTCTCCATGGACTTTACAGGGTCACAAAACTTTTTGGAATTAGTGCTACAGGAAGCAAATTTCTGTTTGAAAAAGCTAGCCTTGGCTTTCCTAACTGACTGAGTATATTGGTTCCTGACTTCCCTGAAGAGTTGCATATCGCAGGGGCTAGTCGATGCTAATGCAGAACGCCACAGGATGTTTTTGTGCTGGTCAAGGGCAGTCAAGTCTGGGGTGAACCAAGGGCTATATCTGTTCTTAGTTCAACATTTTTTGAATGGCGTATGCTTATCTAAGATGGAGAGGAAAGCGGTTTTGGAAGAGCCACCAGACACATCACCTCCTAGCTCCTCTGCTCTAGATAAAACATGCTGCTTCACTTACTGTTTCACACAATAGATTTGAAGCTTTCTCTCTGTTAATCTGTGGTGATTTAGAGGGCTGGCTGTCCTGTCATCACGGCTACGGCTGGTCTCAGGGGTGGTTGGTGGGGGGGGGGGGGGGGGGGGGTAGACTCCCCCTGATCAGCACAGCTGTCAGCTACTCAGCTAACGACAAACGTTTTCCCACAACTTTAGAGAACGTTCCCCCCAACGAAAGTCTCATTTGGTCATTACTTAACGTTTCCATAGGAACGTTCCCAAGAGACCGTTCCCTTTAACGTCAAATACAACTTATCCAGAACATGGTTACCATGTTCTCAGAATTTAAGATATTAATGTTCTGGACAGGTTTCATTGGGAACGTTGCGAGAACATTCACGTGTCCCGTTTTCTGACGGGTTAGGAGGAATATTCCATCAACAGAGAACATGGTCGCCACGGTCGCCATCTCAGAGAACATGGTCGCCACGGTCGCCATCTCAGAGAACGTGGTCGCCATCTCAGAGAACGTGGTCGCCATCTCAGAGAACATGGTCGCCACGGTCGCCATCTCAGAGAACATGGTCGCCACGGTCGCCATCTCAGAGAACGTGGTCGCCATCTCAGAGAACATGGTCGCCATGGTCGCCATCTCAGAGAACGTGGTCGCCACGGTCGCCATCTCAGAGAACATGGTCGCCATGGTCGCCATCTCAGAGAACATGGTCGCCATCAACAGAGAACATGGTAAGTTATTAATGTTCATGGGAACGTTGCAAGAACATTTCCTCCCATGAAACGTGTCTAGAACATTCCATATCTCATGTTCTGAGAACATGGTAACCACGTTCTGGGGATGTTCAAATCAAATCAAATTGTATTTGTCACATGCGCCAAATACAACAGGTGTAGTAGACCTTACAGTGAAATGCTGAATACAACAGGTGTAGTAGACCTTACAGTGAAATGCTGAATACAACAGGTGTAGTAGACCTCACAGTGAAATGCTGAATACAACAGGTGTAGTAGACCTTACAGTGAAATGCTGAATACAACAGGTGTAGTAGACCTCACAGTGAAATGCTGAATACAACAGGTGTAGTAGACCTTACAGTGAAATGCTGAATACAACAGGTGTAGTAGACCTTACAGTGAAATGCTGAATACAACAGGTGTAGTAGACCTTACAGTGAAATGCTGAATACAACAGGTGTAGTAGACCTCACAGTGAAATGCTGAATACAACAGGTGTAGTAGACCTCACAGTGAAATGCTGAATACAACAGGTGTAGTAGACCTTACAGTGAAATGCTTACTTACGAGCCGTTAACCAACAATGCATTAATACATTTTAAGAAAAATAAGTGTTAAGTAAAAAAGCGTAAAAGAGCGGTCTGGGTAGCCCTTTGATTGGCTGTTCAGCAGTCTGATGGCTTGGGGGTAGAAGCTGTTCAGCAGTCTGATGGCTTGGGGGTAGAAGCTGTTCAGCAGTCTGATGGCTTGGGGGTAGAAGCTGTTCAGCAGTCTGATGGCTTGGGGGTAGAAGCTGTTCAGCAGTCTGATGGCTTGTGGGTAGAAGCTGTTCAGCAGTCTGATGGCTTGGGGGTAGAAGCTGTTCAGCAGTCTGATGGCTTGGGGGTAGAAGCTGTTCAGCAGTCTGATGGCTTGGGGGTAGAAGCTGTTCAGCAGTCTGATGGCTTGGGGGTAGAAGCTGTTCAGCAGTCTGATGGCTTGGGGGTAGAAGCTGTTCAGCAGTCTGACGGCTTGGGGGTAGAAGCTGTTCAGCAGTCTGATGGCTTGGGGGTAGCAGCTGTTCAGCAGTCTGATGGCTTGGGGGTAGAAGCTGTTCAGCAGTCTGATGGCTTGGGGGTAGAAGCTGTTCAGCAGTCTGATGGCTTGGGGGTAGAAGCTGTTCAGCAGACTGATGGCTTGGGGAGAGAAGCTGTTCAGCAGTCTGATGGCTTGGGGGTAGAAGCTGTTCAGCAGACTGATGGCTTGGGGGTAGAAGCTGTTCAGCAGTCTGATGGCTTGGGGGTAGAAGCTGTTCAGCAGACTGATGGCTTGGGGGTAGAAGCTGTTCAGCAGTCTGATGGCTTGGGGGTAGAAGATGTTCAGCAGTCTGATGGCTTGGGGGTAGAAGCTGTTCAGCAGACTGATGGCTTGGGGAGAGAAGCTGTTCTGCAGTCTGATGGCTTGGTGGTAGAAGCTGTTAAGAAGCATTTTGGACTTCGACTGTTTGATATAAAGGGAATGTCCTCCTAACTCTTTTAACTCCAATTCAAAGACGTACTAAAAACGTTCTCTGAGGTTTTTTTGCTAACGTAGATAGAATGTTTCCCCTAACTAAAGGAAAACTGCACACTCAAACATGAGTGTAACATTACAGGTAACAATACAAAAATGTTCTTGATCCCTAGAACTGTTAGATGGGTAGCTGCTGTACACCTCTGGCTGGTGGGTGGGCAACATCTCCCTGTCCTGGCCTTGCAGGTCAGGGAGAGAGAGGACGAAGAGCAGGTGGAAACTTAGAGAGACTTCTGACTTCTGTCTCCCACAGTCACAATGGCAAACTGGGAGGGGGCAGGGGAGAGAGAGAGACTGGAGAGAGAGAGAAAGAGACAGAGACAGAGAGAGAGAGAGAGAGAGAGAGAGAGAGAGAGAGAGAGAGAGAGAGAGAGAGAGAGAGAGAGAGAGAGAGAGAGAGAGAGAGAAGAGAGAGAGAGAGAGACTGGTGAGATAGACAGAGACAGAGAGAGACAGAGAGAGAGAGAGCGAGAGAGAGAGCGAGAGCGAGAGGGACAGAAAGAGAGAGAGAGAGAGAATGAGAGAGACAGAAAGAGAGAGAGAGGGAGAGAGAGGGAGAGGGAGACGGAAGAGAGAGAGAGAGAGAGAGACAGAGAGACACAGAGAGAGAGACAGAGAGAGAGAGAGAGAGAGAGAGAGAGAGAGAGAGAGAGAGGACAGAGAGACAGAGAGAGACAGAGAGAGAGAGAGAGCAAGTGAGAGAGAGAGAGAGAGAGATAGTGAGAGAGAGAGAGAGAGAGAGAGAGGGAGAGAGAGAGAGAGCAAGTGAGAGAGAGAGAGATAGTGAGAGAGAGAGAGAGAGAGAGAGAGAGAGAGAGAGAGAGAGAGAGAGAGAGAGAGAGAGAGAGAGAGACTGGAGAGAGAGAGAAATAAAGACACAGAGAGAGAAATAAAGAGAGAGACAGAGAGAGAGAGAGAGAGAGAGTGAGAGAAATAAAGAGAGAGAGAGAGAGAGAAGAGAGAGAGAGAGACAGAGAGACAGAGAGAGAGTGAGAGAAATAAAGAGAGAGAGAGAGAAAGACCCTGTCAGTCAACCTGACACAGAGAGAGCAGTGAGAGCAGGAACCAGCCATCTGCTCCAAAGTTAATGGGAAGGAGACAGTGTGGAGGTGAGGCGTGTTAATGTGATACCAGGAAGTGGAGCGAACAGATGTTACTGGAAGAGCTGTTCCCCTGACCTCTCTCTATAGCAGCAGGAACACACAGCTTCAACATGCTCCTGACCTCTCTCTATAGCAGCAGACAGGAACACACAGCTTCAACATGCTCCTGACCTCTCTCTATAGCAGCAGACAGGAACACACAGCTTCAACATGCTCCTGACCTCTCTCTATAGCAGCAGACAGGAACACACAGCTTCAACATGCTCCTGACCTCTCTCTATAGCAGCAGACAGGAACACACAGCTTCAACATGCTCCTGAACTCTCTCTATAGCAGACAGGAACACACAGCTTCAACATGCTCCTGACCTCTCTCTATAGCAGCAGACAGGAACACACAGCTTCAACATGCTCCTGACCTCTCTCTATAGCAGCAGACAGGAACACACAGCTTCAACATGCTCCTGACCTCTCTCTATAGCAGCAGGAACACATAGCTTCAACATGCTCCTGACCTCTCTCTATAGCAGCAGGAACACACAGCTTCAACATGCTCCTGACCTCTCTCTATAACAGCATGTACACACAGCTTCAACATGCTCCTGACCTCTCTCTATAGCAGCAGACAGGAACACACAGCTTCAACATGCTCCTGACCTCTCTCTATAGCAGCAGACAGGAACACACAGCTTCAACATGCTCCTGACCTCTCTCTATAGCAGCAGGAACACACAGCTTCAACATGCTCCTGACCTCTCTCTATAGCAGCAGACAGGAACACACAGCTTCAACATGCTCCTGACCTCTCTCTATAGCAGCAGGAACACACAGCTTCAACATGCTCCTGACCTCTCTCTATAGCAGCAGACAGGAACACACAGCTTCAACATGCTCCTGACCTCTCTCTATAGCAGCAGACAGGAACACACAGCTTCAACATGCTCCTGACCTCTCTCTATAGCAGCAGACAGGAACACACAGCTTCAACATGCTCCTGACCTCTCTCTATAGCAGCAGACAGGAACACACAGCTTCAACATGCTCCTGACCTCTCTCTGTAGCAGCAGACAGGAACACACAGCTTCAACATGCTCCTGACCTCTCTCTATAGCAGCAGACAGGAACACACAGCTTCAACATGCTCCTGACCTCTCTCTATAGCAGCAGACAGGAACACACAGCTTCAACATGCTCCTGACCTCTCTCTATAGCAGCAGACAGGAACACACAGCTTCAACATGCTCCTGACCTCTCTCTATAGCAGCAGACAGGAACACACAGCTTCAACATGCTCCTGACCTCTCTCTATAGCAGCAGACAGGAACACACAGCTTCAACATGCTCCTGACCTCTCTCTGTAGCAGCAGACAGGAACACACAGCTTCAACATGCTCCTGACCTCTCTCTATAGCAGCAGACAGGAACACACAGCTTCAACATGCTCCTGACCTCTCTCTATAGCAGCAGACAGGAACACACAGCTTCAACATGCTCCTGACCTCTCTCTATAGCAGCAGGAACACACAGCTTCAACATGCTCCTGACCTCTCTCTATAGCATCAGACAGGAACACACAGCTTCAACATGCTCCTGACCTCTCTCTATAGCAGCAGACAGGAACACACAGCTTCAACATGCTCCTGACCTCTCTCTATAGCAGCAGACAGGAACACACAGCTTCAACATGCTCCTGACCTCTCTCTATAGCAGCAGACAGGAACACACAGCTTCAACATGCTGAGATGAGAGAATAATCCTGTATGGGTCTGGTCTGTACCAGTGTGTCTGTCTCAGTGGCGCCATCAAACCCGGTTCTGTCCTCTCCTCCTGTGTCTTCTCATGCTGCTACTGAGCTGTAGCCTCCTCTTCTTTCTTCCTTATCTCCTCTCCTCCTCTCCTCCTCTTCCCTCCCCTCCCCTCATCTCCCTCATCTCCCACATCTCCTCTCATCTCTTCTCCTCTCCCCTCCTCATCTCCTTTCCCCTCCTCATCTCCTTTCCTCATCTCCTCTCAGCCTGAGAGGCTGGAGAGGAGGAGAGGCTGAGAGGAGGAGAGGCTGAGAGGAGGAGAGGCTGAGAGGAGGAGAGGAGGAGAGGCTGAGAGGAGGAGAGGCTGAGAGGAGGAGAGGAGGAGAGGAGGAGAGGAGGGAGAGGAGGAGAGGAGAGGAGGAGGAGAGGCTGAGAGGAGGAGATGCTGAGAGGAGGAGAGGCTGAGAGGAGGAGATGCTGAGAGGAGGAGATGCTGAGAGGCTGAGATGCTGAGAGGAGGAGAGGCTGAGAGGAGGAGAGGCTGAGAGGAGGAGAGGAGGAGAGGAGGAGAGGAGGAGAGGAGGAGAGGCTGAGAGGAGGAGATGCTGAGAGGAGGAGAGGCTGAGAGGAGGAGATGCTGAGAGGCTGAGATGCTGAGAGGAGGAGAGGCTGAGAGGAGGAGAGGCTGAGAGGAGGAGAGGAGGAGAGGAGGAGAGGAGGAGAGGCTGAGAGGAGGAGAGGCTGAGAGGAGGAGAGGAGGAGAGGAGGAGAGGAGGAGAGGAGGAGAGGAGGAGAGGCTGAGAGGAGGAGAGACTGAGAGGAGGAGAGGAGGAGAGGAGGAGAGGAGGAGAGGCTGAGAGGAGGAGATGCTGAGAGGCTGAGAGGAGGAGAGGAGGAGAGGCTGAGAGGAGGAGAGGAGGAGAGGAGGAGAGGAGGAGAGGCTGAGAGAGGAGAGGCTGAGAGGAGGAGAGGAGGAGAGGAGGAGAGGAGGAGAGGAGGAGAGGAGGAGAGGCTGAGAGGAGGAGAGACTGAGAGGAGGAGAGGAGGAGAGGAGGAGAGGAGGAGAGGCTGAGAGGAGGAGATGCTGAGAGGCTGAGAGGAGGAGAGGAGGAGAGGCTGAGAGGAGGAGAGGAGGAGAGGAGGAGAGGAGGAGAGGCTGAGAGGCGGAGAGGCTGAGAGGCTGAGAGTCTGTCTCCCCCCACTCTCCCAACTGTCTCCCCCCAGTCTCCCCATCAGACACTGGAGACCTGGGGCTCTGCTGTCCTGCCTGGCACCAGAGAGGCCTGCTTGGCATACGGACTCTGCCCAGGGGCGGACACTGGCACCGCTGTACCCCCTGGCTGGGGACCAAGTGGCAGGAACCAGGGGACTGATTAGGAATCAATTGAGAGGGCTGCTGTCTGTCCTCCAGTCAAGTGTTTAATTACGTCTGTAATTACAGATCTCTGTTTATTTGTTTAATTGTTCCTCTAATTACCTAAACAGAGCAGCGTTTGTTCCTCTAAACAGAGCAGCGTTTGTTCCTCTAAACAGAGCAGCATTTGTTCCTCTAAACAGAGCAGCGTTTGTTCCTCTAAACACCTAAACAGAGCAGCATTTGTTCCTCTAAACAGAGCAGCGGTTTGTTCCTCTAAACAGAGCAGTGTTTGTTCCTCTAAACAGAGCAGCGTTTGTTCCTCTAAACAGAGCAGCGTTTGTTCCTCTAAACAGAGCAGCGTTTGTTCCTCTAAACAGAGCAGCGTTTGTTCCTCTAAACAGAGCAGCGTTTGTTCCTCTAAACACCTAAACAGAGCAGCATTTGTTCCTCTAAACAGAGCAGCGTTTGTTCCTCTAAACAGAGCAGCGTTTGTTCCTCTAAACAGAGCAGCATTTGTTCCTCTCAACAGAGCAGCGTTTATTCCTCTAAACACCTAAACAGAGCAGCATTTGTTTCCTCTAATCAGAGCAGCATTTGTTCCTCTAAACAGAGCAGTGTTTGTTCCTCTAAACAGAGCAGCGTTTGTTCCTCTAAACAGAGCAGCGTTTGTTCCTCTAAACAGAGCAGCATTTGTTCCTCTAAACAGAGCAACATTTGTTCCTCTAAACAGAGCAGCGTTTGTTCCTCTAAACAGAGCAGCGTTTGGACGACTCTCTGAAATGAGTCTGTTGACGTTTGGATAAAATGTTTGGTTGTGATTCTGACAACATATGTTGTTTATGACGGATCGCTTGGCCAGTGTTACATCTCCTATCTTAAACCCCCTGTGTTATATCTCCTATCTTAAACCCCCTGTGTTATATCTCCTATCTTAAACCCCCGTGTTATATCTCCTATCTTAAACCCCCTGTGTTACATCTCTAACTTAAACCCCCGTGTCATATCTCCTATCTTAAACCCCCGTGTCATATCTCCTATCTTAAACCCCTTGTGTTATATCTCCTATCTTAAACCCCCTGTGTTATATCTCCTATCTTAAACCCCCTGTGTTATATCTCCTATCTTAAACCCCCTGTGTTATATCTCCTAACTTAAACCCCCGTGTTATATCTCCTATCTTAAACCCCCTGTGTTATATCTCCTATCTTAAACCCCCGTGTTATATCTCCTAACATAAACCCCTGTGTGTTAGAAACCACTTCTGGTCTATGTTGGACTGACTGACTGACTGACTGGCTGACTGGCTGACTGGCTGACTGGGTTACTGACTGACTGACTGGCTGGCTGGCTGGCTGACTGACTGGCTGACTGGCTGACTGACTGGCTCACTGGCTGACTGACTGACTGGCTGACTGGCTGACTGACTGGGTTACTGGCTGACTGACTGACTGGCTGGCTGACTGGCTGACTGGCTGGCTGACTGACTGACCGGCTGACTGACTGACTGACCGACTGACTGGCTGACTGGCTGACTGGCTGACTGGCTCACTGGCTGACTGGCTGACTGACTGACTGACTGACTGGCTGACTGGCTGGCTGGCTGACTGGCTGACTGACTGGTCTGGTGTTGTAACTCTGGATTCATGTGTTTTAATGGGAACAACTTGACTGACTGATGAAAGAGTCCGAGGACACAGACAGACAGACAGACAGACAGACAGGCAGACAGACAGACAGACAGACAGACAGACAGACAGACAGACAGACAGACAGACAGACAGACAGACAGACAGACAGACAGACAGACAGACAGACAGACAGACAGACAGACAGACAGTAGAGAGGTGAACAGTGAGGGGACAACAGGACAGACAGACAGTATACATTTATATAATGTTTTCATACCCCTACATTACTCATCTCATATGTATATACTGTACTCTATACCATCTACTGCATCTTGCCTATGCCGTTCGGCCATCGCTCATCTATATATTTATATGTACATATTCTTATTCATTCCTTTACATTTGTGTGTATAAGGTAATTGTTGTGAAATTGTTAGATTACTTATTAGATATTACTGCATTGTTGGAACTAGAAGCACAAGCATTTCGCTACACTCGCATTAACACCTGCTAACCATGTGACCAATAACACCTGCTAACCATGTGACCAATAACACCTGCTAACCATGTGACCAATAACACCTGCTAACCATGTGACCAATAACACCTGCTAACCATGTGACCAATAACACCTGCTAACCATGTGACCAATAACACCTGCTAACCATGTGACCAATAACACCTGCTAACCATGTGACCAATAACACCTGCTAACCATGTGACCAATACAACTTGATTCGATGTTGATTTGTTTCAACCTCCACATGCTCTTCGTGTCCGTGGATTCATCACGATGTCATGAAGCACCTGACCCCCATCCTGCTGGCCAGGTCAAAGGTTAGAGGTCAGGCCCTGTACACCCAGCACGCCCACAGACTGACTAGATGAGCCCAGATACCACAGAACCCTGATGGTGTTGACGCTTCGCTAACCTTCCCAGACGGACCTGGTTCTACCCCCGCTCTGTCCTCACAAAGACACGGGGGGGTTGTCTGCGTCTGAAATGGCACCCTATTCCCTAAATATATAGTGCTCTACTTTGGACCAGAGCCCTGGTCCCTGGTCAAATATCCTCTGTGCTCTGGCAGGAGCGGGGAAGTCACCCTTCGTCTATCCGCCCTGCTGCTTTATAATCAGAACTAGGTCAAAGGCAGGCCTGCCAAACTTCTCCTGGACTACACCAATAACAAGGGATTGTTTCAAAAAGACCATATCTGAGTGTGTTACTGTTTTAACGACTGCACAGGGCTCACAGGCGCTCACAGGGCTCACAGGGCTCACAGGGCTCACAGGCGCTCACAGGGCTCACAGGCGCTCACAGAGCTCACAGAGCTCACAGGGCTCACAGGGCTCACAGGGCTCACAGGCTCACAGGGCTCACAGGGCTCACAGGGCTCACAGAGCTCACAGAGCTCACAGGGCTCACAGGGCTCACAGAGCTCACAGGGCTCACAGGGCTCACAGGGCTCACAGAGATCACAGGGCTCACAGGGCTCACAGAGATCACAGGGCTCACAGGGCTCACAGAGCTCACAGGGCTCACAGAGCTCACAGAGCTCACAGAGCTCACAGGGCTCACAGAGCTCACAGAGCTCACAGGGCTCACAGGGCTCACAGGGCTCACAGGGCAGAGCCTGGCCAAGCTCTGGGGTCACGGAGAGGTCATACCCGCTGACCCCCCCTCCAGACTGCCCCTCCCTCTCCCACCTATACCCCCTGACCCCCCCCCTCCAGACTGCCCCTCCCTCTCCCACCTATACCCCCTGACCCCCCCCCCTCCAGACTGCCCCTCCCTCTCCCACCTATACCCCCTGACCCCCCCCCCTCCAGACTGCCCCTCCCTCTCCCACCTATACCCCCTGACCCCCCCCCCCCCCCCCCCCCCCTCCAGACTGCCCCTCCCTCTCCCTTCTCAGCATCCTCTGATCCTAAGGAACACTTTAAGAGGGAGAGAAAGGGAGAGAAAGGGAGAGAAAGGGAGAGAAAGGGAGAGAAAGGGAGAGAAAGGGAGAGAAAGGGAGAGAAAGGGAGAGAAAGGGAGAGAAAGGGAGAGAAAGGGGGGAGAGCGAACTTGGGGAAGCAAGAGGGAGACCGGAAGTTATCCAAAACAATAACCTCCCAGTATGTCATGGAGGCGTTGGGACAAAGAATTGGCAAGGACATTTAAAAAAAAAAAAATATTAATGTCCTTTTAATATAGCAAATGTACAAATTTTAAGTCTGCAAAAAACAGAGCATAAGCCTCTGATTTGTGTTCTGTGAAGGACGGCAGAATCGTCAGGGGATTATGATCTGGGTACACCATGAGAGAGGTGCCACCTGAACCAACAGAACACACTGCTCAAAAAAATGAAGGGAACACTTAAACAACACATCCTAGATCTGAATGAAAGAAATAATCTTATTAAATACTTTTTTCTTTACATAGTTGAATGTGCTGACAACAAAATCACACAAAAATAATCAATGGAAATCCAATTTATCAAACCATGGACGTCTGGATTTGGAGTCACACTCAAAATTAAAGTGGAAAATCACACTACAGGCTGATCCAACTTCGATGTAATGTCCTTAAAACAAGTCAAAATGAGGCTCAGTAGTGTGTGTGGCCTCCATGTGCCTGTATGACCTCCCTACAACGCCTGGGCATGCTCCTGATGAGGTGGCGGATGGTCTCCTGAGGGATCTCCTCCCAGACCTGGACTAAAGCATCCGCCAACTCCTGGACAGTCTGTGGTGCAACGTGGCATTGGTGGATGGAGCGAGACATGATGTCCCAGATGTGCTCAATTGGATTCAGGTCTGGGGAATGGGCGGGCCAGTCCATAGCATCAATGCCTTCCTCTTGCAGGAACTGCTGACACACTCCAGCCAAATGAGGTCTAGCATTGTCTTGCATTAGGAGGAACCCAGGGCCAACCGCACCAGCATATGGTCTCACAAGGGGTCTGAGGATCTCATCTCGGTACCAAATGGCAGTCAGGCTACCTCTGGCGAGCACATGGAGGGCTGTGCAGCCCCCCAAAGAAATGCCACCCCACACCATGACTGACCCACCGTCAAACCGGTCATGCTGGAGGATGTTGCAGGCAGCAGAACGTTCTCCACGGCATCTCCAGACTCTGTTACGTCTGTCACGTGCTCAGTGTGAACCTGCTTTCATCTGCCAAGAGCACAGGGCGCCAGTGGCGAATTTGCCAATCTTGGTGTTCTCTGGCAAATGCCAAACAGCCTGCACGGTGTTGGGCTGTAAGCACAACCCCCACCTGTGGACGTCGTGCCCTCATACCACCCTCATGGAGTCTGTTTCTGACCGTTTGAGCAGACACATGCACATTTGTGGCCTGCTGGAGGTCATTTTGCAGGGCTCTGGCAGTGCTCCTCCTGCTCCTCCTTGCACAAAGGCAGAGGTAGCGGTCCTGCTGCTGGGTTGTTGCCCTCCTACGGCCTCCTCCACGTCTCCTGATGTACTGGCTTGTCTCCTGGTAGCGCCTCCATGCTCTGGACACTACGCTGACAGACACAGCAAACCTTCTTGCCACAGCTCGCATTGATGTGCCATCCTGGATG
>NW_027675523.1:125000-147500 GCF_965601325.2 Salmo salar | reverse complement strand
TCTACAGACCCCCTAGAAGCTAACGATGTTCTAGTCCTCATCTACGGACCCCCTAGAAGCTAACGATGTTCTAGTCCTCATCTACGGACCCCCTAGAAGCTGACGATGTTCTAGTCCTCATCTACGGACCCCCTAGAAGCTAACGATGTTCTGTGTTCTAGTCCTCATCTACGGACCACCTAGAAGCTAACGATGTTCTGTGTTCTAGTCCTCATCTACGGACCCCCTAGAAGCTAACGATGTTCTTGTCCTCATCTACGGACCCCCTAGAAGCTAACGATGTTCTAGTCCTCATCTACGGACCCCCTAGAAGCTAACGATGTTCTAGTCCTCATCTACAGACCCCCTAGAAGCTAACGATGATCTGTGTTCTAGTTCTCATCTACGGACCCCCTAGAAGCTAACGATGTTCTGTGTTCTAGTCCTCATCTACGGACCACCTAGAAGCTAACGATGTTCCGTGTTCTAGTCCTCATCTACGGACCCCCTAGAAGCTAACGATGTTCTGTGTTCTAGTCCTCATCTACGGACCCCCTAGAAGCTGACGATGTTCTGTGTTCTAGTCCTCATCTACGGACCACCTAGAAGCTAACGATGTTCTAGTCCTCATCTACGGACCACCTAGAAGCTAATGATGTTCTGTGTTCTAGTCCTCATCTACAGACCCCCTAGAAGCTAACGATGTTCTGTGTTCTAGTCCTCATCTACGGACCACCTAGAAGCTAACGATGTTCTATGTTCTAGTCCTCATCTACGGACCCCCTAGAAGCTGACAATGTTCTAGTCCTCATCTACAGACCCCCTAGAAGCTGACGATGTTCTAGTCCTCATCTACGGACCTCCTAGAAGCTGACGATGTTCTAGTCCTCATCTACAGACCCCCTAGAAGCTGACGATGTTCTAGTCCTCATCTACAGACCCCTTAGAAGCTGACGATGTTCTAGTCCTCATCTACAGACCTCCTAGAAGCTAACGATGTTCTGTGTTCTAGTCCTCATCTACGGACCACCTAGAAGCTGACGATGTTCTAGTCCTCATCTACGGACCCCCTAGAAGCTAACGATGTTCTGTGTTCTAGTCCTCATCTACGGACCCCCTAGAAGCGCTACAGTCTTCATCTCTGAGTTAATTCAGCCCCTAACATCTGTCTGCTCCATGTGTTTCGTTACACTACCACCACTAGGGTACTATAACATATACCACCACTACATTTTACATTTACATTTACGTCATTTAGCAGACGCTCTTATCCAGAGCGACTAACAAATTGGTGCATTCACCTTATGATATCCAGTGGAACAACCACTTTACAATAGTACATCTATATCTTTTTTGGGGGTGGGGTTAGAAGGATTACTTTATCCTATCCCAGGTATTCCTTAAAGAGGTGGGGTTTCAGGTGTCTCCGGAAGGTGGTGATTGACTCCGCTGTCCTGGCGTCGTGAGGGAGCTTGTTCCACCACTGGGGTGCCAGGGCAGTGAACAGTTTTGACTGGGCTGAGCGGGAACTGTGCTTCCTCAGAGGTAGGGAGGCGAGCAGGCCAGAGGTGGATGAACGCAGTGCCCTTGTTTGGGTGTAGGGCCTGATCAGAGCCTGAAGGTACGGAGGTGCCGTTCCCCTCACAGCTCCGTAGGCAAGCACCATGGTCTTGTAGCAGATGCGAGCTTCAACTGGAAGCCAGTGGAGTGAGCGGAGGAGCGGGGTGACGTGAGAGAACTTGGGAAGGTTGAACACCAGACAGGCTGCGGCGTTCTGGATGAGTTGTAGGGGTTTAATGGCACAGGCAGGGAGCCCCGCCAGCAGTGAGTTGCAGTAATCCAGACGGGAGATGGCAAGTGCCTGGATTAGGACCTGCGCCGCTTCCTGTGTGAGGCAGGGTCGTACTCTGCGAATGTTGTAGAGCATGAACCTACAGGATTTGGTCACCGCCTTGATGTTAGTGGAGAACGACAGGGTGTTGTCCAGGGTCATGCCAAGGCTCTTGGCACTCTGGGAGGAGGACACAAGGGAGTTGTCAACCGTGATGGCGAGATCATGGAACGGGCAGTCCTTCCCCGGGAGGAAGAGCAGCTCCGTCTTGCCGAGGTTCAGCTTGAGGTGGTGATCCGTCATCCACACTGATATGTCTGCCAGACATGCAGAGATGCGATTCGCCACCTGGTTATCAGAGAGCCTCCGTGACACAGAGAATGTTGAGTTGTATTGAGGGTTAGACAAATGTTGAGTTGTATTGAGGGTTCGACAAATGTTGAGTTGTATTTTGAATGGAACATCCACATAATGCCAGATTAAACAGTTGTTGATAAAACAGTTGTTGATAAAACAGTTGTTGATAAAACAGTTGTTGATAAACGGTTGTTGATAAACAGTTGTTGATAAACAGTTGTTGATAAACGGTTGTTGATAAACGGTTGTTGATAAACGGTTACCTGCTTCTATGTGTCAATATCAGGGGACGGGAGACAGGAGTAGGGTTGGAAAGCTACCGGTAATTTACCAAAGTTACCAGAATCTTCAGTAATTTTGGCAATTAATAGAATCTATTGCAATCTATCATAACTTTGGTCATTTATATTTAAATAACGTTAAAAAAAACAGCCACTAGATGTTTTGTGATAAATGACGTAAAATCCTTGAAAGATTCCAAATCAAGGTAGTTTACCGGTAAACTTAGAAATATTCCATTAACCTCTCTGGGCTAGGCGGGACGAATTCGTCCCACCTACGCAACAGCCAGTGTAATCCAGTGGCGCGATTTTCAAATACCTTAAAAATCCTATTACTTCAATTTCTCAAACATATGACTATTTTACAGCTATTTAAAGACAAGACTCTCGTTAATCTAACCACACTGTCCAATTTCAAAAAGGCTTTACAACGAAAGCAAAACATTAGATTATGTCAGCAGAGTACCCAGCCAGAAATAATCAGACACCCATTTTTCAAGCTAGCATATAATGTCACAAAAACCCAGAAGACAGCTAAATGCAGCACTAACCTTTGATGATCTTCATCAGATGACAACCCTAGGACATTATGTTATACAATACATGCATGTTTTGTTCAATCAAGTTCATATTTATATCAAAAAACAGCTTTTTACATTAGCATGTGACGTTCAGAACTAGCATACCCCCCGCAAACTTCCGGGGAATTTACTAACAATTTACTAAATTACTCACGATAAACATTCACAAAAAGCATAACAATTATTTTAAGAATTATAGATACAGAACTCCTCTATGCACTCGATATGTCCGATTTTAAAATAGCTTTTTGGTGAAAGCACATTTTGCAATATTCTAAGTACATAGCCCAGCCATCATGGGCTAGCTATTTAGACACCCGGCAAGTTTAGCCTTCACCAAAATCAGATTTACTATAACAAAAATGTTATTACCTTTGTTGTCTTCGTCAGAATGCACTCCCAGGACTTCTACTTCAATAACAAATGTTGGTTTGGTCCCAAATAATCCATCGTTATATCCAAATAGCGGCGTTTTGTTCGTGCGTTCTAGACACTATACAAAATGGTAAATCAGGGTTACGAGCATGGCGCAATTCGTGACAAAAAAAATCTAAATATTCCATTACCGTACTTCGAAGCATGTCAACCGCTGTTTAAAATCAATTTTTATGCAATTTATCTCGTAAAAAAGCGATAATATTCCGACCGGGAATCTCCTTTTCGGTAAACAGAGGAAAAAACAGAAAGACGGGGGCGGCCAGGTCACGCGCCTAAGCCCACAGTCCCTTGATCGGCCACTTGAGAAAGGCGATAATGTGTTTCAGCCTGGGGCTGGAATGACGACATTCAGGTTTTTCCCGGGCTCTGAGAGCCTATGGGAGCCGTGGGAAGTGTCACGTTACCGCAGAGATCCTTTGTAATGGAAAGAGATGTCAAAGAAAGCCAATAAATGGTCAGACAGGCCACTTCCTGTAAAGGAATCTCTCAGGTTTTGACCTGCCATTTGAGTTCTGTTATACTCACAGACACCATTCAAACAGTTTTATAAACTTTGGAGTGTTTTCTATCCAAAGCCAATAATTATATGCATATTCTAGTTACTGGGCAGGAGTAGTAACCAGATTAAATCGGGTACGTTTTTTATCCAGCCGTGTCAATACTGCCCCCTAGCCATAACAGGTTAAAATACCCTCCCTTTGGAACCCTAGACAGGAGCCATGTGGGATTGTCAGTCGAAATACGTCGGCATCTTCCTCCTTTGCCTCTTCTTCCTGTTCCGTAACATCAACATCCTGGAGGTGAGGAACTTTGCTTCTATCACTTATCTACCTGTATTATCCTACACACCTCCCCCTTTAGTCACCTCTACTCTCCTCCGTTGTGGAAGCTCAACAGCACATTGGACTTAATTAAGCAGCGTCCACTCAGAGGGCTCTCCTTCTTCCCTGGATCGCAAGCGGATCTTCTTCTGTAGCCACCTGGTCCCAGGAGCCCTCTACCGAGAAGGATTTGGAAGAGCATTCCCTCCTGGAGTCCATCGCCGGGCCAGAGCCTCTGCCCGTGACGACACCCCTGGACCAGAAGCCACCTGGTCCAGGAGCCCTCTACTGAGAAGGCTTTGGAAGAGCATTCCCTCCTGGAGTCCATCGCCGGGCCAGAGCCTCTGCCCGTGACGACACCCCTGGACCAGACCAGTGACCCTGCACACAGTCTGTTTGTAATCCTGCCACCAGGGGGAGGGAGAGAGAGAGAGGCACGTCGGGGAACCAGCTGGAGGCTCTGATCCTTATGAACGATTTCCAGGGGGCGTCCCAAAAGCCGTGGCGGGGACTTCCTGCTGGCCCGGCTTGCACTCCCCAGAGTTGGGGGCGGGCGTTTGCAGGACCGGTGCTAGATCACTGGAATGGGATCTACTCTGCTATTTTTCCATTACTGTAGGAAAGGCTCTGTAATGGGTGGAGGTGACACTGGTCCATCCTAGCGAAGCAGTTTCTCTTCTCGCGACATTTACAAGAGGAACGACTAAACCGGGTGCCTTCCAAAAGCCTGTTCCATTCTGGATTATTGTCTGAGACCAACGAGTGTAACCTGTATCTACCGGACAACCAGCAGCCACTGTGTAATTACCCAGACCCCCCGTACGGACGGACGGACCCCCTGGTCCTGCTACAAACCCAAAGCAGCTGGCTTGTGACACGTGGATCAACCACTTCAAGGCAGGCTCCCAGACATATCTGTCACATCTGAGCAGCAAAGAAGCACTGCTCTTCCAGAGGTTTTAGTACGAGGGTGAAACAATAACGTGTGTGGGAATAAGGACTCGATTCACGGGGGACCAGTACGGAGAGAATAAAATGTATGAAATGTATGCATTCACTACTGTAAGTCGCTCTGGATAAGAGCGTCTGCTAAATGACAAAAATGTTTAAAAAAAAAATCAATAGTTCAAAGTTCACGTGTAGTGCAAGCTCTCACGTTTCCTGGCCTGTAGGGTTGAAATTAGAATTATCCCTTTTTAAACTTGAGGACAAGTCCTCCCGTTATTTGAAACTTAAGTAACTTTGGGTCATGGGGGCTTTTATAGAAATGTAGAAAAGGGGCTGGTTCATAATTTCCAACCAATGCCTATTCACTTGGGCGTGACTCCTGACAGTTAACCTTTACAATGAAGGCCAATCCTCTCATTTTAAAAGGTTAAAAATCACATTACATCATTTCGCAAATAGTTTCATCTTTACTCATTCATTTTAAAACAATAATTAGATGCAAATCCTCATAACTGAGGAACCTGTATATAAACAGAGTTAGGGTAATGTGGTTGTATTGTCTTTCATGAAAACAAAATGGACCGGGTCGTAGCTTGGCTCCTCCACCAACCGTTTACACATTCTCCAAAACATCGATATTGTTCAGTTCTCAAATTCTGGTATGTAGTAGAATTTGGCGGGAGTTTCTTTGTTCTACTGTGAAACTCTCTCGCTCTCCGTACTGCGCGGCCAGGGAGAGTCTCTTTACGGAATTTATGAAGTGGGGGTTAAGTTGGCCACCCCTCCCCTCCTAACAGGAACTAGCCTATTCACTAAACAGGGCCAGTGGCATGACAATGGCAAGATGTATTTATTGGCCATTTGAATATCAAAATAGGATGATAGTAGTGTAGATATCAACAGAACGGATGATAGTAGTGTAAATATCAATATAAAGGATGATAGTAGTGTAAATATCAATATAAAGGATGATAGTAGTGTAAATATCAATATAAAGGATGATAGTAGTGTAAATATCAACAGGAAGGATGATAGTAGTGTAAATATCAACAGGAAGGATGATAGTAGTGTAAATATCAACAGGAAGGATGATAGTAGTGTAAATATCAACAGGAAGGATGATAGTAGTGTAAATATCAACAGGAAGGATGATAGTAGTGTAAATATCAACAGGAAGGATGATAGTAGTGTAAATATCAACAGGAAGGATGATAGTAGTGTAAATATCAACAGGAAGGATGATAGTAGTGTAAATATCAACAGGAAGGATGATAGTAGTGTAAATATCAACAGGAAGGATGATAGTAGTGTAAATATCAACAGGAAGGATGATAGTAGTGTAAATATCAACAGGAAGGATGATAGTAGTGTAAATATCAATATAAAGGATGATAGTAGTGTAAATATCAATATAAAGGATGATAGTAGTGTAAATATCAATATAAAGGATGATAGTAGTGTAAATATCAATATAAAGGATGATAGTAGTGTAAATATCAACAGGAAGGATGATAGTAGTGTAAATATCAACAGGAAGGATGATAGTAGTGTAAATATCAACAGGAAGGATGATAGTAGTGTAAATATCAACAGGAAGGATGATAGTAGTGTAAATATCAACAGGAAGGATGATAGTAGTGTAAATATCAACAGGAAGGATAATAGTAGTGTAAATATCAATATAAAGGATGATAGTAGTGTAAATATCAATATAAAGGATGATAGTAGTGTAAATATCAATATAAAGGATGATAGTAGTGTAAATATCAACAGGAAGGATGATAGTAGTGTAAATATCAACAGAACGGATGATAGTAGTGTAAATATCAATATAAAGGATGATAGTAGTGTAAATATCGATATAAAGGATGATAGTAGTGTAAATATCAACACACACCACCCACGCCTACATGCACACACACACACCACCCACGCCTACATGCACACACACACACCACCCACGCCTACATGCACACACACACACCACCCACGCCTACATGCACACACACACACCACCCACGCCTACATGCACACACACACACCACCCAGGGCTACATGCACACACACACACCACCCACGGCTACATGCACACACACACACCACCCACGCCTACATGCACACACACACACCACCCACGCCTACATGCACACACACACACCACCCAGGGCTACATGCACACACACACACCACCGACGCCTACATGCACACACACACACACCACCCACGCCTACATGCACACACACACACCACCCAGGGCTACATGCACACACACACACCACCCACGCCTACATGCACACACACACTCCACCCAGGGCTACATGCACACACACACTCCACCCACGGCTACATGGACACACACACACCACCCACGCCTACATGCACACACACACACCACCCACGCCTACATGCACACACACACACCACCCACGCCTCCATGCACACACACACACCACCCACGCCTACATGCACACACACACACCACCCACGCCTACATGCACACACACACACCACCCACGCCTACATGCACACACACACACCACCCACGCCTACATGCACACACACACACCACCCAGGGCTACATGCACACACACACACCACCCACGGCTACATGCACACACACACACCACCCACGCCTACATGCACACACACACACCACCCACGCCTACATGCACACACACACACCACCCACGCCTCCATGCACACACACACCACCCACGCCTACATGGACACACACACACCACCCACGGCTACATGGACACACACACACCACCCACGGCTACATGGACACACACACACCACCCACGCCTACATGCACACACACACACCACCCAGGGCTACATGCACACACACACACCACCCACGCCTCCATGCACACACACACCACCCACGCCTACATGCACACACACACACCACCCACGCCTACATGCACACACACACACCACCCACGCCTACATGCACACACACACACCACCCACGCCTACATGCACACACACACACCACCCACGCCTACATGCACACACACACACCACCCACGCCTACATGCACACACACACACCACCCACGCCTCCATGCACACACACACACCACCCACGCCTACATGCACACACACACACCACCCACGCCTACATGCACACACACACACCACCCACGCCTACATGCACACACACACACCACCCACGCCTACATGCACACAGACACACCACCCACGCCTACATGCACACAGACACACCACCCACGCCTACATGCACACACACACACCACCCACGCCTACATGCACACACACACACCACCCAGGGCTACATGCACACACACACACCACCCAGGGCTACATGCACACACACACACCACCCACGCCTACATGCACACACACACACCACCCAGGGCTACATGCACACACACACTCCACCCACGGCTACATGGACACACACACACCACCCACGCCTACATGCACACACACACACCACCCACGCCTACATGCACACACACACACCACCCACGCCTCCATGCACACACACACACCACCCACGCCTACATGCACACACACACACCACCCACGCCTACATGCACACACACACACCACCCACGCCTACATGCACACACACACACCACCCACGCCTACATGCACACACACACACCACCCAGGGCTACATGCACACACACACACCACCCACGGCTACATGCACACACACACACCACCCACGCCTACATGCACACACACACACCACCCACGCCTACATGCACACACACACACCACCCACGGCTACATGGACACACACACACCACCCACGGCTACATGGACACACACACACCACCCACGCCTACATGCACACACACACACCACCCAGGGCTACATGCACACACACACACCACCCACGCCTCCATGCACACACACACACCACCCAGGGCTACATGCACACACACACACCACCCAGGGCTACATGGACACACACACACCACCCACGCCTACATGCACACACACACACCACCCAGGGCTACATGCACACACACACACCACCCACGCCTCCATGCACACACACACCACCCACGCCTACATGCACACACACACACCACCCACGCCTACATGCACACACACACACCACCCACGCCTACATGCACACACACACACCACCCACGCCTACATGCACACACACACTCCACCCACGGCTACATGGACACACACACACCACCCACGCCTACATGCACACACACACACCACCCACGCCTACATGCACACACACACACCACCCACGGCTACATGCACACACACACACCACCCACGCCTACATGCACACACACACACCACCCAGGGCTACATGCACACACACACACCACCCACGGCTACATGCACACACACACACCACCCACGCCTACATGCACACACACACACCACCCACGCCTACATGGACACACACACACCACCCACGGCTACATGCACACACACACACCACCCACGCCTACATGCACACACACACACCACCCACGCCTACATGCACACACACACACCACCCAGGGCTACATGCACACACACACACCACCCACGCCTACATGCACACACACACACCACCCACGCCTACATGCACACACACACTCCACCCACGGCTACATGGACACACACACACCACCCACGCCTACATGCACACACACACACCACCCACGCCTACATGCACACACACACACCACCCACGCCTCCATGCACACACACACACCACCCACGCCTACATGCACACACACACACCACCCACGCCTACATGCACACACACACACCACCCACGCCTACATGCACACACACACACCACCCACGCCTACATGCACACACACACACCACCCAGGGCTACATGCACACACACACACCACCCACGGCTACATGCAC
Source organism: Salmo salar (assembly GCF_965601325.2). Taxonomy (NCBI): domain Eukaryota; kingdom Metazoa; phylum Chordata; class Actinopteri; order Salmoniformes; family Salmonidae; genus Salmo; species Salmo salar. The sequence continues at coordinate 137,394 of NW_027675523.1, read as the reverse complement.
ACACACACACCACCCACGCCTACATGCACACACACACACCACCCACGCCTACATGCACACACACACACCACCCACGCCTCCATGCACACACACACCACCCACGCCTACATGGACACACACACACCACCCACGGCTACATGGACACACACACACCACCCACGGCTACATGGACACACACACACCACCCACGCCTACATGCACACACACACACCACCCAGGGCTACATGCACACACACACACCACCCACGCCTCCATGCACACACACACCACCCACGCCTACATGCACACACACACACCACCCACGCCTACATGCACACACACACACCACCCACGCCTACATGCACACACACACACCACCCACGGCTACATGCACACACACACACCACCCACGGCTACATGCACACACACACACCACCCACGCCTACATGCACACAGACACACCACCCACGCCTACATGGACACACACACACCACCCAGGGCTACATGCACACACACACACCACCCACGCCTCCATGCACACAGACACACCACCCACGCCTCCATGCACACAGACACACCACCCACGCCTACATGCACACACACACACCACCCACGCCTACATGCACACACACACACCACCCACGCCTACATGCACACACACACACCACCCACGCCTACATGGACACACACACACCACCCACGCCTACATGCACACACACACACCACCCACGCCTACATGCACACACACACACCACCCACGCCTACATACACACACACACACCACCCACGGCTACATGCACACACACACCACCCACGCCTACATGCACACACACACCACCCACGCCTACATGGACACACACACACCACCCACGCCTACATGCACACACACACACCACCCACGCCTACATGGACACACACACACCACCCACGCCTACATGCACACACACACACCACCCACGGCTACATGGACACACACACACCACCCACGGCTACATGGACACACACACACCACCCACGCCTACATGCACACACACACACCACCCAGGGCTACATGCACACACACACACCACCCACGCCTCCATGCACACACACACACCACCCAGGGCTACATGCACACACACACACCACCCAGGGCTACATGGACACACACACACCACCCACGCCTACATGCACACACACACACCACCCAGGGCTACATGCACACACACACACCACCCACGCCTCCATGCACACACACACCACCCACGCCTACATGCACACACACACACCACCCACGCCTACATGCACACACACACACCACCCACGCCTACATGCACACACACACACCACCCACGCCTACATGCACACACACACTCCACCCACGGCTACATGGACACACACACACCACCCACGCCTACATGCACACACACACACCACCCACGCCTACATGCACACACACACACCACCCACGGCTACATGCACACACACACACCACCCACGCCTACATGCACACACACACACCACCCAGGGCTACATGCACACACACACACCACCCACGGCTACATGCACACACACACACCACCCACGCCTACATGCACACACACACACCACCCACGCCTACATGGACACACACACACCACCCACGGCTACATGCACACACACACACCACCCACGCCTACATGCACACACACACACCACCCACGCCTACATGCACACACACACACCACCCAGGGCTACATGCACACACACACACCACCCACGCCTACATGCACACACACACACCACCCACGCCTACATGCACACACACACTCCACCCACGGCTACATGGACACACACACACCACCCACGCCTACATGCACACACACACACCACCCACGCCTACATGCACACACACACACCACCCACGCCTCCATGCACACACACACACCACCCACGCCTACATGCACACACACACACCACCCACGCCTACATGCACACACACACACCACCCACGCCTACATGCACACACACACACCACCCACGCCTACATGCACACACACACACCACCCAGGGCTACATGCACACACACACACCACCCACGGCTACATGCACACACACACACCACCCACGCCTACATGCACACACACACACCACCCACGCCTACATGCACACACACACACCACCCACGCCTCCATGCACACACACACCACCCACGCCTACATGGACACACACACACCACCCACGGCTACATGGACACACACACACCACCCACGGCTACATGGACACACACACACCACCCACGCCTACATGCACACACACACACCACCCAGGGCTACATGCACACACACACACCACCCACGCCTCCATGCACACACACACCACCCACGCCTACATGCACACACACACACCACCCACGCCTACATGCACACACACACACCACCCACGCCTACATGCACACACACACACCACCCACGGCTACATGCACACACACACACCACCCACGGCTACATGCACACACACACACCACCCACGCCTACATGCACACAGACACACCACCCACGCCTACATGGACACACACACACCACCCAGGGCTACATGCACACACACACACCACCCACGCCTCCATGCACACAGACACACCACCCACGCCTCCATGCACACAGACACACCACCCACGCCTACATGCACACACACACACCACCCACGCCTACATGCACACACACACACCACCCACGCCTACATGCACACACACACACCACCCACGCCTACATGGACACACACACACCACCCACGCCTACATGCACACACACACACCACCCACGCCTACATGCACACACACACACCACCCACGCCTACATACACACACACACACCACCCACGGCTACATGCACACACACACCACCCACGCCTACATGCACACACACACCACCCACGCCTACATGGACACACACACACCACCCACGCCTACATGCACACACACACACCACCCACGGCTACACACACACACACAGATCCACTGTTTGCTGTTGTATTTGTGCTGTTGCCAGAGTCTTCTGTCTGTGTTTTCCGTTTTGTCTCCCTGCCGCCGTCCCCACAGGAAGCCTTTTGCCTCTTGCCAGGCCATCATTGTTAAAAAGAATTTGTTCTTATTTTCCTATTTAAAGAAAATGTAATACACACACTTTACTTTCTTCAAAAAAATGCTAATTTAATTTTGTGTGCTTCCATCTCCTCCCCTCCTCCCCTCCTCCCCCCTCTCTCCCCTCTCCCCCAGTCCCGCTCCATCTCCCTCCCCCCTCTCCCCCAGTCCTGTTCCATCGCCCCCCTCTCCCCCCACTCCTCCCCTCCTCCCCCCTCTCCCCCAGGCCCGCTCCATCTCCCTCCCCCTTCTCCCCCAGTCCCGTTCCATCGCCCTCTCCCCTCTCCTCCCCTCTCCTCGCCTCCTCCCCCCTCTCCCCCAGCCCCGCTCCATCTCCCTCCCCCCTCTCCCCCAGCCCCTCTCCATCTCCCTCCCCCCTCTCCTCCACAGGAGGCTGCTGAGGGGAGAACGGCTCATAATAATGTCCAGAAGGGAGCAAATAAATGGAACGTCATCGAGCACCTGGAAACCATGGAAACCATGGAAACCATGGAAACCATGGAAACCATGTGTTGTGATGCTCCATTACCACCTGCACGTCCTCCCCAATGAAGGAGCCACCGGCCTCCTGTGCTCTCCTCCCCACTCCCCTCTCTCCTCCCCACTCCCCTCTCTCCTCCCCACTCCCCTCTCTCCTCCCCACTCCCCTCTCTCCTCACCACTCCCCTCTCTCCTCCCCACTCCCCTCTCTCCTCCCCACTCCCCTCTCTCCTCACCACTCCCCTCTCTCCTCCCCACTCCCCTCTCTCCTCACCACTCCCCTCTCTCCTCCCCACTCCCCTCTCTCCTCCCCACTCCCCTCTCTCCTCCCCACTCCCCTCTCTCCTCCCCACTCCCCTCTCTCCTCACCACTCCCCTCTCTCCTCCCCACTCCCCTCTCTCCTCACCACTCCCCTCTCTCCTCCCCACTCCCCTCTCTCCTCCCCACTCCCCTCTCTCCTCCCCACTCCCCTCTCTCCTCCCCTCTCCCCTCTCTCCTCCCCACTCCCCTCTCTCCTCCCCACTCCCCTCTCTCCTCCCCTCTCCCCTCTCTCCTCCCCACTCCCCTCTCTCCTCCCCTCTCCCCTCTCTCCTTCCCCCTCTCTCCTCCTCCCCCCTTCTCCCCAAGCCCAGCTCCCTCCCCCTCTCTCCTTCTCCCCCCTCTCCCCCAGCCCGGCTCCAACTCTCCCCCATTAAAGTAATCTGCATCTGACTGAGAAGCCATTTGAATTTTAATTAGCCTGACCCAAGAGGCTCTAACAACTAGCATGCCAGCCAGCCATCCAGTCAGCCAGACAGTAACCAGCCAGCCATCCAGTCAGCCAGACAGTTAGCCAGCCAGCAAACCAGCCATCCAGTCAGCCAGACAGTTAGCCAGCCAGCAAAACAGCCATCCAGCCAGCCAGACAGTCAGCCAGACAGTTAGCCATCCAGTCAGCCAGACAGTTAGCCAGCCAGCCAGCCATCCAGTCAGCCAGACAGTTAGCCAGCCAGCAAACCAGCCATCCAGTCAGCCAGACAGTTAGCCAGCCAGCAAAACAGCCATCCAGCCAGCCAGACAGTCAGCCAGACAGTTAGCCAGCAAGGCAGCCAGACAGTTAGCCAGCCAGCCAGACAGTTAGCCAGCCAGCCAGCCAGCCAGCCAGACAGTCAGCCAGCCAGCCAGGCAGCCAGGCAGCCAGCCAGCCAGCCATCCAGCCAGACAGTTAGCCAGCCAGCCATCCAGTCAGCCAGACAGTTAGCCAGCCAACCAGCCATCCAGTCAGCCAGACAGTTAGCCAGCCAGCCAGTCAGCCAGCCAGCCACCCAGTCAGTCAGTCAGCCCGCAGGCAGCAGCACTTACAACCAGAGGCCAACGCACTCATGTAATTCCATTGACTAGATCCGTCTCCACAATCCCTCTGTAGCTCCAACTATATGTCCTATTAGTCCAAGGTGGACGGTGCTACTGGGGGCAGAGGGCTTTCTGGGAACCTGTTTTCAAGGATTTCATCACTGAAATTACTACACACTTAGGACTCAGGAAACGGCTGATCTCAAAGTGGGTCCCAGGCAAAATGGGTTTGGTTTGCTTTTAGCAGATATGTGATAACGTGAAGAATTTCCTGCCTCATTATGGAATGAATGTAGGAATCTCCTGCCTCATTATGGAATGAATGTAGGAATCTCCCTGCCTCATTATGGAATGAATGTAGGAATCTCCTGCCTCATTATGGAATGAATGTAGGAATCTCCCTGCCTCATTATGGAATGAATGTAGGAATCTCCTGCCTCATTATGGAATGAATGTAGGAATCTCCCTGCCTCATTATGGAATGAATGGAGGAATCTCCTTCCTCATTATGGAATGAATGTAGGAATCTCCTGCCTCATTATGGAATGAATGGAGGAATCTCCTGCCTCATTATGGAATGAATGGAGGAATCTCCTGCCTCATTATGGAATGAATGTAGGAATCTCCTGCCTCATTATGGAATGAATGGAGGAATCTCCTGCCTCATTATGGAATGAATGTAGGAACCTCCTGCCTTATTACGGAATGAATGGAGGAATCTCCTGCCTCATTATGGAATGAATGGAGGAATCTCCTGCCTCATTATGGAATGAATGGAGGAATCTCCTGCCTCATTATGGAATGAATGTAGGAATCTCCTGCCTCATTATGGAATGAATGGAGGAATCTCCTGCCTCATTATGGAATGAATGTAGGAACCTCCTGCCTTATTACGGAATGAATGGAGGAATCTCCTGCCTCATTATGGAATGAATGGAGGAATCTCCTGCCTCATTATGGAATGAATGTAGGAATCTCCTGCCTCATTATGGAATGAATGTAGGAATCTCCTGCCTCATTATGGAATGAATGGAGGAATCTCCTGCCTCATTATGGAATGAATGGAGGAATCTCCTGCCTCATTATGGAATGAATGTAGGAATCTCCTGCCTCATTATGGAATGAATGGAGGAATCTCCTGCCTCATTATGGAATGAATGTAGGAATCTCCTGCCTCATTATGGAATGAATGTAGGAATCTCCTGCCTCATTATGGAATGAATGGAGGAATCTCCTGCCTCATTATGGAATGAATGGAGGAATCTCCTGCCTCATTATGGAATGAATGTAGGAATCTCCTGCCTCATTATGGAATGAATGTAGGAATCTCCTGCCTCATTATGGAATGAATGGAGGAATCTCCTGCCTCATTATGGAATGAATGTAGGAACCTCCTGCCTCATTATGGAATGAATGAAGGAATCTCCTGCCTCATTATGGAATGAATGGAGGAATCTCCTGCCTCATTATGGAATTAATGGAGGAATCTCCTGCCTCATTATGGAATGAATGGAGGAATCTCCTGCCTCATTATGGAATGAATGGAGGAATCTCCTGCCTCATTATGGAATGAATGTAGGAATCTCCTGCCTCATTATGGAATGAATGGAGGAATCTCCTGCCTCATTATGGAATGAATGTAGGAATCTCCTGCCTCATTATGGAATGAATGTAGGAATCTCCTGCCTCATTATGGAATGAATGGAGGAATCTCCTGCCTCATTATGGAATGAATGGAGGAATCTCCTGCCTCATTATGGAATGAATGTAGGAATCTCCTGCCTCATTATGGAATGAATGGAGGAATCTCCTGCCTCATTATGGAATGAATGTAGGAATCTCCTGCCTCATTATGGAATGAATGGAGGAATCTCCTGCCTCATTATGGAATGAATGTAGGATTCTCCTGCCTCATTATGGAATGAATGTAGGAATCTCCTGCCTCATTATGGAATGAATGGAGGAATCTCCTGCCTCATTATGGAATGAATGGAGGAATCTCCTGCCTCATTATGGAATGAATGTAGGAATCTCCTGCCTCATTATGGAATGAATGTAGGAATCTCCTGCCTCATTATGGAATGAATGGAGGAATCTCCTGCCTCATTATGGAATGAATGTAGGAACCTCCTGCCTCATTATGGAATGAATGAAGGAATCTCCTGCCTCATTATGGAATGAATGGAGGAATCTCCTGCCTCATTATGGAATTAATGGAGGAATCTCCTGCCTCATTATGGAATGAATGGAGGAATCTCCTTCCTCATTATGGAATGAATGGAGGAATCTCCTGCCTCATTATGGAATGAATGTAGGAATCTCCTGCCTCATTATGGAATGAATGGAGGAATCTCCTGCCTCATTATGGAATGAATGTAGGAATCTCCTGCCTCATTATGGAATGAATGTAGGAATCTCCTGCCTCATTATGGAATGAATGGAGGAATCTCCTGCCTCATTATGGAATGAATGGAGGAATCTCCTGCCTCATTATGGAATGAATGTAGGAATCTCCTGCCTCATTATGGAATGAATGGAGGAATCTCCTGCCTCATTATGGAATGAATGTAGGAATCTCCTGCCTCATTATGGAATGAATGTAGGAATCTCCTGCCTCATTATGGAATGAATGTAGGAATCTCCTGCCTCATTATGGAATGAATGTAGGAATCTCCTGCCTCATTATGGAATGAATGTAGGAATCTCCTGCCTCATTATGGAATGAATGTAGGAATCTCCTGCCTCATTATGGAATGAATGGAGGAATCTCCTGCCTCATTATGGAATGAATGGAGGAATCTCCTGCCTCATTATGGAATGAATGTAGGAATCTCCTGCCTCATTATGGAATGAATGGAGGAATCTCCTGCCTCATTATGGAATGAATGTAGGAATCTCCCTGCCTCATTATGGAATGAATGGAGGAATCTCCTGCCTCATTATGGAATGAATGTAGGAATCTCCTGCCTCATTATGGAATGAATGTAGGAATCTCCTGCCTCATTATGGAATGAATGTAGGAATCTCCTGCCTCATTATGGAATGAATGTAGGAATCTCCTGCCTCATTATGGAATGAATGGAGGAATCTCCTGCCTCATTATGGAATGAATGGAGGAATCTCCTGCCTCATTATGGAATGAATGTAGGAATCTCCTGCCTCATTATGGAATGAATGGAGGAATCTCCTGCCTCATTATGGAATGAATGTAGGAATCTCCCTGCCTCATTATGGAATGAATGGAGGAATCTCCTGCCTCATTATGGAATGAATGTAGGAATCTCCTGCCTCATTATGGAATGAATGTAGGAATCTCCTGCCTCATTATGGAATGAATGTAGGAATCTCCTGCCTCATTATGGAATGAATGTAGGAATCTCCTGCCTCATTATGGAATGAATGGAGGAATCTCCTGCCTCATTATGGAATGAATGGAGGAATCTCCTGCCTCATTGCTCGCTTAACACGGAAGCCAGCCACAGTCATGACACAGTACACACACACACACACACACACACACACACACACACACACACACACACACACACACACACACACACACACACACACACACACACACACACACACACACACACACACACACACACAGACACACACTGAGATATACAGAGAGACCTGTACTTCACCTCAGACTAAATGTTAAACCATCACCATCTGCCTCCGATATCAGCCCATCACCGTAGTCTGCCTCTGATATCAGCCCATCACTGTAGTCTGCCTCTGATATCAGCCCATCACTGTAGTCTGCCTCTGATATCAGCCCATCACTGTAGTCTGCCTCTGATATCAGCCCATCACCGTAGTCTGCCTCTGATATCAGCCCATCACTGTAGTCTGCCTCTGATATCAGCCCATCACTGTAGTCTGCCTCTGATATCAGCCCATCACCGTAGTCTGCCTCTGATATCAGCCCATCACCGTAGTCTGCCTCTGATATCAGCCCATCACCGTAGTCTGCCTCTGATATCAGCCCATCACCGTAGTCTGCCTCTGATATCAGCCCATCACCGTAGTCTGCCTCTGATATCAGCCCATCACTGTAGTCTGCCTCTGATATCAGCCCATCACTGTAGTCTGCCTCTGATATCAGCCCATCACTGTAGTCTGCCTCTGATATCAGCCCATCACTATAGTCTGCCTCTGATATCAGCCCATCACTGTAGTCTACCTCTGATATCAGCCCATCACTGTAGTCTGCCTCTGATATCAGCCCATCACTGTAGTCTGCCTCTGATATCAGCCCATCACTGTAGTCTGCCTCTGATATCAGCCCATCACCGTAGTCTGCCTCTGATATCAGCCCATCACCGTAGTCTGCCTCTGATATCAGCCCATCACCGTAGTCTGCCTCTGATATCAGCCCATCACTGTAGTCTGCCTCTGATATCAGCCCATCACTGTAGGCTGCCTCTGATATCAGCCCATCACTGTAGTCTGCCTCTGATATCAGCCCATCACTGTAGTCTGCCTCTGATATCAGCCCATCACTGTAGTCTGCCTCTGATATCAGCCCATCACCGTAGTCTGCCTCTGATATCAGCCCATCACTGTAGTCTGCCTCTGATATCAGCCCATCACTGTAGTCTGCCTCTGATATCAGCCCATCACTGTAGTCTGCCTCTGATATCAGCCCATCACCGTAGTCTGCCTCTGATATCAGCCCATCCCCGTAGTCTGCCTCTGATATCAGCCCATCACCGTAGTCTGCCTCTGATATCAGCCCATCACCGTAGTCTGCCTCTGATATCAGCCCATCACCGTAGTCTGCCTCTGATGTCAGCCCATCACTGTAGTCTGCCTCTGATATCAGCCCATCACTGTAGTCTGCCTCTGATATCAGCCCGTCACCGTAGTCTGCCTCTGATATCAGCCCGTCACTGTAGTCTGCCTCTGATATCAGCCCGTCACTGTAGTCTGCCTCTGATATCAGCCCATGTACTGTACATGCCATCAGACAGTGCAATATGGATGAACCCAGGAATGACCAGAGATGGAGGTGCATTACGGCAGAGAGGAGCGGGAAGGAAACTGGAGTGTTCCTAACATTTACCAAGAGCACGTTAGTGCGCGTCTGTCATAGCGTTTCTCTCCCTCCAACGAGCTACAGTAGATTATCTCTCCTCTGAGGGACCCGGGCTTCTCCCTGCACCATGTGGAGGCCATGGCTCGTTGCCAGGATACAAGCCCCACCCCCCCAGTCTGTACTGACAAGAAGACATGAAGACCAAAGATGTTTTATATTTTTACAAGAAGACCCCCTTGTACCCCCTGGCTTGGCACCGCTCCACCGTTTTAATGTCACTATATATGAAGACAGAGCTTCGTTACTTATTTTATAAAAGATATCCAATCCGTCTTTTTCCGCTTCTTGTCCATAATCCCTCATTTAGTGCTGTGGATGCTGTCGCGCCCTGAACTTAGAGATCTGCTTTATTCTCTATGTTTGGTTAGGTCAGGGTGTGACTCGGGTGGGAATATCTATGTTTTCTATTTCTTTGTTTTCGAGCCCGAGTGTGGTTCCCAATCAGAGGCAGCTGTCTATCGGTTGTCTCCGATTGGGAACCATACTTAGGCAGCCTGTTTTCCCACCTGAGTTTTGTGGGAGGATGTTTTCTGTTTAGTATTCTGTTACCTGACAGAACTGTTGGCTTTTCGTTTTGTGACTTTGTTCGAGCGTTTTTATTTTGGATCTAATAAAATCATGAACACTTTCCACGCTGCGCTTTGGTCCACTCATTCTGACGAGAGCCATTACAGATGCAGTATTTCTTTACTTGATTAATTGTAAAACAAATTATGGTTGAAATATTATTAATAAAAAAATTACGAATTATAATTATATTTCACAAAAAACAGCTTAGCTATTATAGTTTAATAATATAGTAAAACGGATTTGTATTCTTTATGCAATGGGAGATGTTACTACTTTCCTGGCCAGTTTCACCAGTTTCCTGTCTGTAGGGTGTTACCCTGACGACGGGGTTCCCCTGACGACGGGGTCTCTGGCCAGTTTCACCAGTCTCCTGTCTGTAAGGTGTTACCCTGACGACGGGGTTCCCCTGACGACGGGGTCTCTGGCCAGTATCACCGGTCTCCCGTCTGTAGAGTGTTACCATGACGACGGGGTCTCTGGCCAGTATCACCAGTCTCCCGTCTGTAGGGTGTTACCATGACGACGGAGTTACCCTGACGACGGGGTCTCTGCCCCTGAGGAGGAGCGCTGTTCCCAGAGCACCACTACACATCTTCTTCTCTTCTCTCCTGTCTGGGGTTTTTAAAATGGGACACGGTGTGTTTTAGAGGATCTAAAGGCTGGTTATTCAGGGAGCTTATAACAACTCCTGGTGTGTTGTGGTGCACAGCAGGAAATGCAAACTTGTAGCGTATATGAGTTTTTAAAAAAGGCTTCTAAAGTAATTTCCGCTTTGAAATTTGCCTTAAAGAAAAATATATTTCAACCCATTCAAGAATGTCCGTTAATGAAAAATCCACTTATTGATTCACATTTTCTGTTTCTGCAGGATTGTGGGCCCTTCCTTTATATAGTGCTCTAGAAAGGAAGGGCCCATAGTGCTCTAGAAAGGAATGGCCCGTAGTGCTCTAGAAAGGAAGGGCCCGTAGTGCTCTAGAAAGGAAGGGCCCGTAGTGCTCTAGAAAGGAAGGGCCCGTAGTGCTCTATAAAGGAAGGGCCCATAGTGCTCTAGAAAGGAAGGGCCCATAGTGCTCTAGAAAGGAAGGGCCCGTAGTGCTCTAGAAAGGAAGGGCCCATAGTGCTCTATAAAGGAAGGGCCCATAGTGATCTAGAAAGGAAGGGCCCGTAGTGCTCTAGAAAGGAAGGGCCCATAGTGCTCTAGAAAGGAAGGGCCCATAGTGCTCAAGAAAGGAAGGGCCCATAGTGCTCTAGAAAGGAAGGGCCCATAGTGCTCTAGAAAGGAAGGGCCCATAGTGCTCTAGAAAGGAAGGGCCCATAGTGCTCTAGAAAGGAAGGGCCCATAGTGCTCTAGACAGGAAGGGCCCATAGTGCTCTAGACAGGAAGGGCCCATAGTGCTCTAGAAAGGAAGGGCCCATAGTGCTCTATAAAGGAAGGGCCCATAGTGCTCTAGAAAGGAAGGGCCCGTTGTGCTCTATAAAGGAAGGGCCCATAGTGCTCTATAAAGGAGGGGCCCATAGTGCTCTAGAAAGGAAGGGCCCATAGTGCTCTAGACAGGAGATAGAGTTTCATTTCAGAGTCAACCTCTGTCCTCTCAGTGTGATGGTGTTAGTTCTGATGCCATCCATGTTGATACCTCCTTCAGAGGAGAGGAGAGGAGAGGAGAGGAGAGGAGAGGAGAGGAGAGGAGAGGAGAGGAGAGGAGAGGAGAGGAGAGGAGAGGGAAGGGGAGAGGAGAGGAGAGGAGAGGAGAGGAGAGGAGAGGAGAGGAGAGGAGAGGAGAGGAGAGGAGAGGAGAGGAGAGGAGAGGAGAGGAGAGGAGAGGAGAGGAGA
>NW_027675523.1:67500-120000 GCF_965601325.2 Salmo salar | reverse complement strand
CCAGTATTATACTACACAGTAAAATGGTTCAGTAACATGGTCCAGTATTATACTACACAGTAACATGGTCCAGTATTATACTACACAGTAACATGGTTCAGTAACATGGTCCAGTATTATACTACACAGTAACATGGTTCAGTATTATACTACACAGTAACATGGTTCAGTAACATGGTTCAGTAACAAGGTCCAGTATTATACTACACAGTAACATGGTCCAGTATTATACTACACAGTAACATGGTTCAGTATTATACTACACAGTAACATGGTCCAGTAACATGGTTCAGTATTATACTACACAGTAACATGGTCCAGTATTATACTACACAGTAACATGGTTCAGTATTATACTACACAGTAACATGGTTCAGTAACATGGTTCAGAAACAAGGTCCAGTATTATACTACACAGTAACATGGTCCAGTAACATGGTCCAGTAACATGGTCCAGTATTATACTACACAGTAACATGGTTCAGTATTATACTACACAGTAACATGGTCCAGTAACATGGTTCAGTATTATACTACACAGTAACATGGTCCAGTATTATACTACACAGTAACATGGTCCAGTATTATACTACACAGTAACATGGTTCAGTATTATACTACACAGTAACATGGTTCAGTATTATACTACACAGTAACCTGGTCCAGTAACATGGTCCAGTATTATACTACACAGTAACATGGTTCAGTATTATACTACACAGTAACATGGTCCAGTAACATGGTCCAGTATTATACTACACAGTAACATGGTTCAGTATTATACTACACAGTAACATGGTTCAGTAACATGGTTCAGTATTATACTACACAGTAACATGGTCCAGTAACATGGTCCAGTATTATACTACACAGTAACATGGTTCAGTAACATGGTCCAGTATTATACTACACAGTAACATGGTTCAGTAACATGGTCCAGTATTATACTACACAGTACCTATCTTTCCGATTTGGTCCTGCCGTACATACCTACACGTACGCTACGGTCACAAGACGCAGGCTTCCTAATTGTCCCTAGAATTTCTAAGCAAACGGCTGGAGGTAGGGCTTTCTCCTATAGAGCTCCATTTTTATGGAATGGTCTGCCTACCAATGTGAGAGACGCAGACTCAGTCTCAACCTTTAAGTCTTTACTGAAGACTTATCTCTTCAGTAGGTCCTATGATTAAGTATAGTCTGGCCCAGGAGTGTGAAGGTGAACGGAAAGGCTGGAGCAACGAACCGCCCTTGCTGTCTCTGCCTTGCCGGTTCCCCTCTTTCCACTGGGATTCTCTGCCTCTAACCCTTTTACAGAGGCTGAGTCACTGGCCTACTGGTGTTCTTCCATACCGTCCATGGGAGGGGTGCGTCACTTGAGTGGGTTGAGTCACTGACGTGGTCTTCCTGTCTGGGTTGGCGCCCCCCCCCCCTTTGGGTTGTGCCATGGCGGAGATCGTTGTGGGCTATACTCGGCCTTGTCTTAGGACGGTAAGTTGGTGGTTGGAGACATCCCTCTAGTGGTGTGGGGGCTGTGCTTTGGCAAAGTGGGTGGGGTTATATCCTGCCTGTTTGGCCCTGTCCGGGGGTATCATCGGATGGGGCCACAGTGTCTTCTGATCCCTCCTGTCTCAGCCTCCAGTATTTATGCTGCAGTAGTTTATGTGTCGGGGGGCTAGGGTCAGTCTGTTACATCTGGAGTATTTCTCTTGTCTTATCCGGTGTCCTGTGTGTATTTAAATATGCTCTCTCTAATTCTCTCTTTCTCTCTTTCTGTCTTTCTCTCGGAGGACCTGAGCCCTAGGACCATGCCTCAGGACTACCTGGTATGATGACTCCTTGCTGTCCCCAGTCCACCTGGCCGTGCTGCTGCTCCAGTTTCAACTGTTCTGCCTGCGGCTATGGAACCCTGACCTGTTCACCGGACGTGCTTGTTGCACCCTCGACAACTACTATGATTATTATTATTTGACCATGCTGGTCATTTATGAACATTTTAACATTTTAACATTTTGACCATGTTCTGTTATAATATCCACCCTGCACAGCCAGAAGAGGACTGGCCACCCCTCATAGCCTGGTTCCTCTCTAGGTTTCTTCCTAGGTTTTTGGCCTTTCTAGGGAGTTTTTCCTAGGGAGTTTTTCCTAGCCACCGTGCTTCTTTCACATGCTTTGCTTGCTGTTTGGGGTTTTAGGCTGGGTTTCTGTACAGCACTTTGAGAATATCAGCTGATGTACGAAGGGCTATATAAAAATAAATTTGATTTGAAATTTGAGTAACATGGTCCAGTAACATGGTCCAGTATTATACTACACAGTAACATGGTCCAGTAACATGGTCCAGTATTATACTACACAGTAACATGGTTCAGTATTATACTACACAGTAACATGGTTCAGTATTATACTACACAGTAACATGGTCCAGTATTATACTACACAGTAACATGGTTCAGTATTATACTACACAGTAACATGGTTCAGTATTATACTACACAGTAACATGGTCCAGTATTATACTACACAGTAACATGGTTCAGTATTATACTACACAGTAACATGGTTCAGTATTATACTACACAGTAACATGGTCCAGTAACATGGTCCAGTATTATACTACACAGTAACATGGTTCAGTATTATACTACACAGTAACATGGTCCAGTAACATGGTCCAGTATTATACTACACAGTAACATGGTTCAGTATTATACTACACAGTAACATGGTTCAGTAACATGGTTCAGTATTATACGACACAGTAACATGGTCCAGTATTATACTACACAGTAACAAGGTCCAGTATTATACTACACAGTAACATGGTTAAGTATTATACTACACAGTAACATGGTTCAGTAACATAGTCCAGTATTATACTACACAGTAACATGGTCCAGTAACATGGTCCAGTAACATGGTTCAGTAACATGGTCCAGTATTAACTACACAGTAACATGGTTCAGTATTATACTACACAGTAACATGGTTCAGTAACATGGTCCAGTATTATACTACACAGTAACATGGTTCAGTATTATACTACACAGTAACATGGTTCAGTAACATGGTCCAGTATTATACTACACAGTAACATGGTTCAGTATTATACTACACAGAAACATGGTTCATTAACATGGTCCAGTATTATACTTCACAGTAACATGGTCCAGTATTATACTACACAGTGACATGGTCGAGTATTATACTACACAGTAACATGGTTCAGTATTATACTACACAGTAACATGGTCCAGTAACATGGTTCAGTAACATGGTCCAGTATTATACTTCACAGTAACATGGTCCAGTATTATACTACACAGTAACATGGTCCAGTATTATACTACACAGTAACATGGTCCAGTAACATGGTTCAGTATTATACTACACAGTAACATGGTTCAGTAACATGGTCCAGTAACATGGTCCAGTATTATACTACACAGTAACATGGTCCAGTATTATACTACACAGTAACATGGTCCAGTAACATGGTCCAGTATTATACTACACAGTAACATGGTCCAGTATTATACTACACAGTAACATGGTCCAGTAACATGGTCCAGTATTATACTACACAGTAACATGGTTCAGTAACATGGTCCAGTATTATACTACACAGTAACATGGTCCAGTAACATGGTTCAGTATTATACTACACAGTAACATGGTCCAGATTTATACTACACAGTAACATGGTCCAGTAACATGGTTCAGTATTATACTACACAGTAACATGGTTCAGTAACATGGTCCAGTATTATACTACACAGTAACATGGTCCAGTATTATACTACACAGTAACATGGTCCAGTATTATACTACACAGTAACATGGTCCAGTATTATACTACACAGTAACCTGGTCCAGTATTATACTACACAGTAACATGGTCCAGTATTATACTACACAGTAACATGGTTCAGTAACATGGTCCAGTATTATACTACACAGTAACATGGTTCAGTAACATGGTCCAGTATTATATTACACAGTAACATGGTCCAGTATTATACTACACAGTAACATGGTCCAGTATTATATTACACAGTAACATGGTCCAGTATTATACTACACAGTAACATGGTTAAGTATTATACTACACAGTAACATGGTTCAGTATTATACTACACAGTAACATGGTCCAGTATTATACTACACAGTAACATGGTTCAGTAACATTGTCCAGTATTATATTACACAGTAACATGGTCCAGTATTATACTACACAGTAACATGGTCCAGTATTATATTACACAGTAACATGGTCCAGTATTATACTACACAGTAACATGGTTCAGTATTATACTACACAGTAACATGGTTCAGTATTATACTACACAGTAACATGGTCCAGTATTATACTACACAGTAACATGGTTCAGTAACATGGTTCAGTATTATACTACACAGTAACATGGTTCAGTATTATACTACACAGTAACATGGTCCAGTATTATACTACACAGTAACATGGCTCAGTAACATGGTCCAGCAACATGGTCCAGTATTATACTACACAGTAACATGGTCCAGTATTATACTACACAGTAACATGGTCCAGTAGTATACTACACAGTAACATGGTCCAGTATTATATTACACAGTAACATGGTTCAGTATTATACTACACAGTAACATGGTCCAGTATTATACTACACAGTAACATGGTTCAGTAACATGGTTCAGTAACATGGTTCAGTAGTATACTACACAGTAACATGGTTCAGTATTACACTACACAGTAACATGGTTCAGTATTATACTACACATTAACATGGTCCAGTATTATACTACACAGTAACATGGTTCAGTATTACACTACACAGTAACATGGTCCAGTATTATACTACACAGTAACATGGTTCAGTAACATGGTTCAGTATTATACTACACAGTAACATGGTCCAGTATTATACTACACAGTAACATGGTTCAGTAACATGGTCCAGTAACATGGTCCAGTATTATACTACACAGTAACATGGTCCAGTATTATACTACACAGTAACATGGTCCAGTAGTATACTACACAGTAACATGGTCCAGTATTATATTACACAGTAACATGGTTCAGTATTATACTACACAGTAACATGGTCCAGTATTATACTACACAGTAACATGGTTCAGTAACATGGTTCAGTAACATGGTTCAGTAGTATACTACACAGTAACATGGTTCAGTATTACACTACACAGTAACATGGTTCAGTATTATACTACACAGTAACATGGTGCAGTATTATACTACACAGTAACATGGTTCAGTATTACACTACACAGTAACATGGTCCAGTATTATACTACGCAATAACATGGTTCAGTAACATGGTTCAGTATTATACTACACAGTAACATGGTCCAGTATTATACTACACAGTAACATGGTCCAGTATTATACTACACAGTAACATGGGTCAGTATTATACTACACAGTAACATGGTTCAGTATTATACTACACAGTAACATGGTCCAGTATTATACTACACAGTAACATGGTTCAGTAACATGGTTCAGTATTATACTACACAGTAACATGGTTCCGTAACATGGTTCAGTAACATGGTCCAGTATTATACTACACAGTAAAATGGTTCAGTAACATGGTCCAGTATTATACTACACAGTAACATGGTCCAGTATTATACTACACAGTAACATGGTTCAGTAACATGGTTCAGTATTATACTACACAGTAACATGGTTCAGTAACATGGTCTAGTATTATACTACACAGTAACATGGTTCAGTATTATACTACACAGTAACATGGTTCAGTAACATGGTTCAGTAACAAGGTCCAGTATTATACTACACAGTAACATGGTTCAGTATTATACTACACAGTAACATGGTTCAGTAACATGGTCCAGTAACATGGTCCAGTAACATGGTCCAGTATTATACTACACAGTAACATGGTTCAGTAACATGGTTCAGTAGCATGGTCCAGTATTATACTACACGGTAACATGGTTCAGTATTATACTACACAGTAACATGGTCCAGTAACATGGTCCAGTATTATACTACACAGTAACATGGTTCAGTATTATACTACACAGTAACATGGTCCAGTAACATGGTTCAGTATTATACTACACAGTAACATGGTCCAGTATTATACTACACAGTAACATGGTCCAGTATTATACTACACAGTAACATGGTTCAGTATTATACTACACAGTAACATGGTTCAGTATTATACTACACAGTAACCTGGTCCAGTAACATGGTCCAGTATTATACTACACAGTAACATGGTTCAGTATTATACTACACAGTAACATGGTCCAGTAGCATGGTCCAGTATTATACTACACAGTAACATGGTTCAGTATTATACTACACAGTAACATGGTTCAGTATTATACTACACAGTAACATGGTTCAGTAACATGGTTCAGTATTATACTACACAGTAACATGGTCCAGTAACATGGTCCAGTATTATACTACACAGTAACATGGTTCAGTAACATGGTCCAGTATTATACTACACAGTAACATGGTCCAGTATTATACTACACAGTAACATGGTTCAGTATTATACTACACAGTAACATGGTCCAGTAACATGGTCCAGTATTATACTACACAGTAACATGGTTCAGTATTATACTACACAGTAACATGGTCCAGTAACATGGTCCAGTATTATACTACACAGTAACATGGTTCAGTGTTATACTACACAGTAACATGGTTCAGTAACATGGTTCAGTATTATACGACACAGTAACATGGTCCAGTATTATACTACACAGTATCAAGGTCCAGTATTATACTACACAGTAACATGGTTAAGTATTATACTACACAGTAACATGGTTCAGTAACATGGTCCAGTATTATACTACACAGTAACATGGTCCAGTAACATGGTCCAGTAACATGGTTCAGTAACATGGTCCAGTATTAACTACACAGTAACATGGTTCAGTATTATACTACACAGTAACATGGTTCAGTAACATGGTCCAGTATTATACTACACAGTAACATGGTTCAGTATTATACTACACAGTAACATGGTTCAGTAACATGGTCCAGTATTATACTACACAGTAACATGGTTCAGTATTATACTACACAGAAACATGGTTCATTAACATGGTCCAGTATTATACTTCACAGTAACATGGTCCAGTATTATACTACACAGTGACATGGTCCAGTATTATACTACACAGTAACATGGATCAGTATTATACTACACAGTAACATGGTCCAGTAACATGGTCCAGTATTATACTACACAGTAACATGGTCCAGTATTATACTACACAGTAACATGGTCCAGTAACATGGTCCAGTATTATACTACACAGTAACATGGTTCAGTAACATGGTCCAGTATTATACTACACAGTAACATGGTCCAGTAACATGGTTCAGTATTATACTACACAGTAACATGGTCCAGTATTATACTACACAGTAACATGGTCCAGTAACATGGTTCAGTATTATACTACACAGTAACATGTTTCAGTAACATGGTCCAGTATTATACTACACAGTAACATGGTCCAGTATTATACTACACAGTAACATGGTCCAGTATTATACTACACAGTAACATGGTTCAGTATTATACTACACAGTAACATGGTTCAGTATTATACTACACAGTAACATGGTCCAGTAACATGGTCCAGTATTATACTACACAGTAAAATGGTCCAGTAACATGGTCCAGTAACATGGTTCAGTAACATGGTCCAGTATTATACTACACAGTAACATGGTTCAGTAACATGCTCCAGTATTATACTACACAGTAACATGGTCCAGTAACATGGTTCAGTAACATGGTCCAGTATTATACTACACAGTAACATGGTCCAGTATTATACTACACAGTAACATGGTCCAGTATTATACTACACAGTAACATGGTCCAGTAACATGGTTCAGTATTATACTACACAGTAACATGGTCCAGTATTATACTACACAGTAACATGGTTCAGTATTATACTACACAGTAACATGGTCCAGTATTATACTACACAGTAACATGGTTCAGTATTATACTACACAGTAACATGGTTCAGTAACATGTTCCAGTATTATACTACACAGTAACATGGTCCAGTATTATACTACACAGTAACATGGTTCAGTAACATGGTCCAGTATTATACTACACAGTAACATGGTCCAGTAACATGGTCCAGTATTATACTACACAGTAACATGGTCCAGTATTATACTACACAGTAACATGGTCCAGTAACATGGTCCAGTATTATACTACACAGTAACATGGTCCAGTATTATACTACACAGTAACATGGTCCAGTAACATGGTCCAGTATTATACTACACAGTAACATGGTTCAGTATTATACTACACAGTAACATGGTCCAGTATTATACTACACAGTAACATGGTTCAGTAACATGGTCCAGTATTATACTACACAGTAACATGGTCCAGTAACATGGTTCAGTATTATACTACACAGTAACATGGTCCAGTAACATGGTCCAGTAACATGGTCCAGTATTATAATACACAGTAACATGGTCCAGTAACATGGTCCAGTATTATACTACACAGTAACATGGTCCAGTAACATGGTCCAGTATTATACTACACAGTAACATGGTCCAGTAACATGGTCCAGTATTATACTACACAGTAACATGGTCCAGTAACATGGTCCAGTATTATACTACACAGTAACATGGTCCAGTATTATACTACACAGTAACATGGTCCAGTATTATACTACACAGTAACATGGTCCAGTAACTTGGTCCAGTATTATACTACACAGTAACATGGTCCAGTAATATACTACACAGTAACATGGTCCAGTATTATACTACACAGTAACATGGTCCAGTATTATACTACACAGTAACATGGTTCAGTAACATGGTCCAGTATTATTCTACACAGTAACATGGTCCAGTATTATACTACACAGTAACATGGTTCAGTATTATACTAAACAGTAACATGGTTCAGTATTATACTACACAGTAACATGGTCCAGTAACATGGTCCAGTATTATACTACACAGTAACATGGTCCAGTAACATGGTTCAGTAACATGGTCCAGTATTATACTACACAGTAACATGGTCCAGTATTATACTACACAGTAACATGGTCCAGTATTATACTACACAGTAACATGGTCCAGTAACATGGTTCAGTATTATACTACACAGTAACATGGTCCAGTATTATACTACACAGTAACATGGTTCAGTATTATACTACACAGTAACATGGTCCAGTATTATACTACACAGTAACATGGTTCAGTACTATACTACACAGTAACATGGTTCAGTAACATGGTCCAGTATTATACTACACAGTAACATGGTCCAGTATTATACTACACAGTAACATGGTTCAGTAACATGGTCCAGTATTATACTACACAGTAACATGGTACAGTAACATGGTCCAGTATTATACTACACAGTAACATGGTCCAGTATTATACTACACAGTAACATGGTCCAGTAACATGGTCCAGTATTATACTACACAGTAACATGGTCCAGTATTATACTACACAGTAACATGGTCCAGTAACATGGTCCAGTATTATACTACACAGTAACATGGTTCAGTATTATACTACACAGTAACATGGTCCAGTATTATACTACACAGTAACATGGTCCAGTAACATGGTTCAGTATTATACTACACAGTAACATGGTCCAGTATTATACTACACAGTAACATGGTCCAGTAACATGGTTCAGTATTATACTACACAGTAACATGTTCCAGTAACATGGTTCAGTATTATACTACACAGTAACATGGTCCAGTAACATGGTCCAGTATTATACTACACAGTAACATGGTCCAGTATTATACTACACAGTAACATGGTCCAGTAACATGGTCCAGTATTATACTACACAGTAACATGGTCCAGTATTATACTACACAGTAACATGGTCCAGTAACATGGTTCAGTATTATACTACACAGTAACATGGTCCAGTATTATAATACACAGTAACATGGTCCAGTAACATGGTTCAGTATTATACTTCACAGTAACATGGTCCAGTAACATGGTACAGTAACATGGTCCAGTATTATACTACACAGTAACATGGTCCAGTAACATGGTCCAGTATTATACTACACAGTAACATGGTTCAGTATTATACTACACAGTAACATGGTCCAGTAACATGGTCCAGTATTATACTACACAGTAACATGGTCCAGTATTATACTACACAGTAACATGGTCCAGTAACATGGTCCAGTATTATACTACACAGTAACATGGTCCAGTATTATACTACACAGTAACATGGTCCAGTATTATACTACACAATAACATGGTCCAGTAACATCGTCCAGTATTATACTACACAGTAACATGGTCCAGTATTATACTACACAGTAACATGGTCCAGTATTATACTACACAGTAACATGGTCCAGTATTATACTACACAGTAACATGGTCCAGTAACATGGTCCAGTATTATACTACACAGTAACATGGTCCAGTATTATACTACACATTAACATGGTCCAGTAACATGGTCCAGTATTATACTACACAGTAACATGGTCCAGTATTATACTACACAGTAACATGGTCCAGTAACATGTTCCAGTATTATACTACACAGTAACATGGTCCAGTATTGTACTACACAGTAACATGGTCCAGTAACATGGTCCAGTATTATACTACACAGTAACATGGTCCAGTATTATACTACACAGTAACATGGTCCAGTAACATGGTTCAGTATTATACTATACAGTAACATGGTCCAGTAACATGGTACAGTAACATGGTCCAGTATTATACTACACAGTAACATGGTCCAGTAACATGGTCCAGTATTATACTACACAGTAACATGGTTCAGTATTATACTACACAGTAACATGGTCCAGTAACATGGTCCAGTATTATACTACACAGTAACATGGTCCAGTATTATACTACACAGTAACATGGTCCAGTAACATGGTCCAGTATTATACTACACAGTAACATGGTCCAGTATTATACTACACAGTAACATGGTCCAGTATTATACTACACAATAACATGGTCCAGTAACATGGTCCAGTATTATACTACACAGTAACATGGTCCAGTATTATACTACACAGTAACATGGTCCAGTATTATACTACACAGTAACATGGTCCAGTATTATACTACACAGTAACATGGTCCAGTAACATGGTCCAGTATTATACTACACAGTAACATGGTCCAGTATTATACTACACAGTAACATGGTCCAGTA
Source organism: Salmo salar (assembly GCF_965601325.2). Classification (NCBI taxonomy): domain Eukaryota; kingdom Metazoa; phylum Chordata; class Actinopteri; order Salmoniformes; family Salmonidae; genus Salmo; species Salmo salar. Next base: position 108,715 of record NW_027675523.1, on the reverse strand, counting down.
ACATGGTCCAGTATTATACTACACAGTAACATGGTCCAGTATTATACTACACAGTAACATGGTCCAGTAACATGGTCCAGTATTATACTACACAGTAACATGGTTCAGTATTATACTACACAGTAACATGGTCCAGTATTATACTACACAGTAACATGGTCCAGTATTATACTACACAGTAACATGGTCCAGTAACATGGTCCAGTATTATACTACACAGTAACATGGTCCAGTATTATACTACACAGTAACATGGTCCAGTATTATACTACACAGTAACATGGTCCAGTAACATGGTCCAGTATTATACTACACAGTAACATGGTCCAGTATTATACTACACAGTAACATGGTCCAGTAACATGGTACAGTATTATACTACACAGTAACATGGTCCAGTATTATACTACACAGTAACATGGTCCAGTATTATACTACACAGTAACATGGTCCAGTATTATACTACACAGTAACATGGTTCAGTATTATACTACACAGTAGCATGGTTCAGTATTATACTACACAGTAACATGGTCCAGTAACATGGTCCAGTATTATACTACACAGTAACATGGTCCAGTATTATACTACACAGTAACATGGTTCAGTAACATGGTCCAGTATTATACTACACAGTAACATGGTCCAGTATTATACTACACAGTAACATGGTCCAGTAACATGGTCCAGTATTATACTACACAGTAACATGGTCCAGTATTATACTACACAGTAACATGGTGCAGTAACATGGTCCAGTATTATACTACACAGTTACATGGTCCAGTATTATACTACACAGTAACATGGTCCAGTATTATACTACACAGTAACATGGTCCAGTATTATACTACACAGTAACATGGTCCAGTATTATACTACACAGTAACATGGTTCAGTATTATACTACACAGTAACATAGTCCAGTAACATGGTTCAGTATTATACTACACAGTAACATGGTCCAGTATTATACTACACAGTAACATGGTTCAGTAACATGGTCCAGTATTATACTACACAGTAACATGGTCCAGTATTATACTACACAGTAACATGGTTCAGTATTATACTACACAGTAACATGGTCCAGTATTATACTACACAGTAACATGGTCCAGTAACATGGTCCAGTATTATACTACACAGTAACATGGTCCAGTATTATACTACACAGTAACATGGTCCAGTATTATACTACACAGTAACATGGTCCAGTAACATGGTCCAGTATTATACTACACAGTAACATGGTCCAGTATTATACTACACAGTAACATGGTCCAGTATTATACTACACAGTAACAAGGTCCAGTATTATACTACACAGTAACATGGTTAAGTATTATACTACACAGTAACATGGTTCAGTAACATGGTCCAGTATTATACTACACAGTAACATGGTTCAGTATTATACTACACAGTAACATGGTTCAGTAACATGGTCCAGTATTATACTAAACAGTAACATGGTTCAGTATTATACTACACAGTAACATGGTTCAGTAACATGGTCCAGTATTATACTACACAGTAACAAGGTTCAGTATTATACTACACAGTAACATGGTTCATTAACATGGTCCAGTATTATACTTCACAGTAACATGGTCCAGTATTATACTACACAGTGACATGGTCCAGTATTATACTACACAGTAACATGGTTCAGTATTATACTACACAGCAACATGGTCCAGTAACATGGTTCAGTAACATGGTCCAGTATTATACTTCACAGTAACATGGTCCAGTATTATACTACACAGTAACATGGTCCAGTATTATACTACACAGTAACATGGTCCAGTATTATACTACACAGTAACATGGTTCAGTAACATGGTCCAGTAACATGGTCCAGTATTATACTACACAGTAACATGGTCCAGTATTATACTACACAGTAACATGGTCCAGTAACATGGTTCAGTATTATACTACACAGTAACATGGTCCAGTATTATACTACACAGTAACATGGTTCAGTATTATACTACACAGTAACATGGTTCAGTAACATGGTCCAGTATTATACTACACAGTAACATGGTCCAGTATTATACTACACAGTAACATGGTTCAGTAACATGGTCCAGTATTATACTACACAGTAACATGGTCCAGTAACATGGTCCAGTATTATACTACACAGTAACATGGTCCAGTATTATACTACACAGTAACATGGTCCAGTATTATACTACACAGTAACATGGTCCAGTATTATACTACACAGTAACATGGTCCAGTAACATGGTCCAGTATTATACTACACAGTAACATGGTCCAGTATTATACTACACAGTAACATGGTCCAGTATTATACTACACAGTAACATGGTCCAGTAACATGGTCCAGTATTATACTACACAGTAACATGGTCCAGTATTATACTACACAGTAACATGGTCCAGTAACATGGTCCAGTATTATACTACACAGTAACATGGTCCAGTATTATACTACACAGTAACATGGTCCAGTATTATACTACACAGTAACATGGTCCAGTAACATGGTCCAGTATTATACTACACAGTAACATGGTCCAGTATTATACTACACAGTAACATGGTCCAGTAACATGGTCCAGTATTATACTACACAGTAACATGGTCCAGTATTATACTACACAGTAACATGGTCCAGTATTATACTACACAGTAACATGGTCCAGTATTATACTACACAGTAACATGGTTCAGTATTATACTACACAGTAGCATGGTTCAGTATTATACTACACAGTAACATGGTCCAGTATTATACTACACAGTAACATGGTCCAGTAACATGGTCCAGTATTATACTACACAGTAACATGGTCCAGTATTATACTACACAGTAACATGGTTCAGTAACATGGTCTAGTATTATACTACACAGTAACATGGTCCAGGATTATACTACACAGTAACATGGTCCAGTAACATGGTCCAGTATTATACTACACAGTAACATGGTCCAGTATTATACTACACAGTAACATGGTGCAGTAACATGGTCCAGTATTATACTACACAGTAACATGGTCCAGTATTATACTACACAGTAACATGGTCCAGTATTATACTACACAGTAACATGGTCCAGTATTATACTACACAGTAACATGGTCCAGTAACATGGTTCAGTATTATACTACACAGTAACATGGTCCAGTATTATACTACACAGTAACATGGTTCAGTAACATGGTCCAGTATTATACTACACAGTAACATGGTCCAGTATTATACTACACAGTAACATGGTCCAGTATTATACTACACAGTAACATGGTTCAGTATTATACTACACAGTAACATGGTCCAGTATTATACTACACAGTAACATGGTCCAGTAACATGGTCCAGTATTATACTACACAGTAACATGGTCCAGTATTATACTACACAGTAACATGGTCCAGTATTATACTACACAGTAACATGGTCCAGTAACATGGTCCAGTATTATACTACACAGTAACATGGTCCAGTATTATACTACACAGTAACATGGTCCAGTATTATACTACACAGTAACATGGTCCAGTAACATGGTCCAGTATTATACTACACAGTAACATGGTCCAGTATTATACTACACAGTAACATGGTCCAGTAACATGGTTCAGTATTATACTACACAGTAACATGGTCCAGTATTATACTACACAGTAACATGGTCCAGTAACATGGTTCAGTATTATACTACACAGTAACATGGTCCAGTAACATGGTCCAGTATTATACTACACAGTAACATGGTTCAGTATTATACTACACACTAACATTGTTCAAATATTATACTACACAGTAACATGGTCCAGTAACATGGTCCAGTATTATACTACACAGTAACATGGTCCAGTATTATACTACACAGTAACATGGTCCAGTAACATGGTTCAGTATTATACTACACAGTAACATGGTCCAGTATTGTAATACACAGTAACATGGTCCAGTAACATGGTTCAGTATTATACTATACAGTAACATTGTCCTGTAACATGGTTCAGTATTATACTACACAGTAACATGGTCCAGTAACATGGTACAGTAACATGGTCCAGTATTATACTACACAGTAACATGGTCCAGTATTATACTACACAGTAACATGGTCCAGTATTATACTACACAGTAACATGGTTCAGTAACATGGTCCAGTATTATTCTACACAGTAACATGGTCCAGTATTATACTACACAGTAACATGGTTCAGTATTATACTAAACAGTAACATGGTTCAGTATTATACTACACAGTAACATGGTCCAGTAACATGGTCCAGTATTATACTACACAGTAACATGGTCCAGTAACATGGTCCAGTAACATGGGTCAGTAACATGGTCCAGTATTATACTACAAAGTAACATGGTTCATTAACATGGTCCAGTATTATACTACACAGTAACATGGTTCAGTATTATACTAAACAGTAACATGGTTCAGTATTATACTACACAGTAACATGGTCCAGTAACATGGTCCAGTATTATACTACACAGTAACATGGTCCAGTAACATGGTTCAGTAACATGGTCCAGTATTATACTACACAGTAACATGGTCCAGTATTATACTACACAGTAACATGGTCCAGTATTATACTACACAGTAACATGGTCCAGTAACATGGTTCAGTATTATACTACACAGTAACATGGTCCAGTATTATACTACACAGTAACATGGTTCAGTACTATACTACACAGTAACATGGTTCAGTAACATGGTCCAGTATTATACTACACAGTAACATGGTCCAGTATTATACTACACAGTAACATGGTTCAGTAACATGGTCCAGTATTATACTACACAGTAACATGGTACAGTAACATGGTCCAGTATTATACTACACAGTAACATGGTCCAGTATTATACTACACAGTAACATGGTCCAGTAACATGGTCCAGTATTATACTACACAGTAACATGGTCCAGTATTATACTACACAGTAACATGGTCCAGTAACATGGTCCAGTATTATACTACACAGTAACATGGTTCAGTATTATACTACACAGTAACATGGTCCAGTATTATACTACACAGTAACATGGTCCAGTAACATGGTTCAGTATTATACTACACAGTAACATGGTCCAGTATTATACTACACAGTAACATGGTCCAGTAACATGGTTCAGTATTATACTACACAGTAACATGTTCCAGTAACATGGTTCAGTATTATACTACACAGTAACATGGTCCAGTAACATGGTCCAGTATTATACTACACAGTAACATGGTCCAGTATTATACTACACAGTAACATGGTCCAGTAACATGGTCCAGTATTATACTACACAGTAACATGGTCCAGTATTATACTACACAGTAACATGGTCCAGTAACATGGTTCAGTATTATACTACACAGTAACATGGTCCAGTATTATAATACACAGTAACATGGTCCAGTAACATGGTTCAGTATTATACTTCACAGTAACATGGTTCAGTAACATGGTTCAGTATTATACTACACAGTAACATGGTCCAGTATTATACTACACAGTAACATGGTCCAGTAACATGGTCCAGTATTATACTACACAGTAACATGGTCCAGTATTATACTACACAGTAACATGGTCCAGTATTATACTACACAATAACATGGTCCAGTAACATCGTCCAGTATTATACTACACAGTAACATGGTCCAGTATTATACTACACAGTAACATGGTCCAGTATTATACTACACAGTAACATGGTCCAGTATTATACTACACAGTAACATGGTCCAGTAACATGGTCCAGTATTATACTACACAGTAACATGGTCCAGTATTATACTACACATTAACATGGTCCAGTAACATGGTCCAGTATTATACTACACAGTAACATGGTCCAGTATTATACTACACAGTAACATGGTCCAGTAACATGGTCCAGTATTATACTACACAGTAACATGGTCCAGTATTATACTACACAGTAACATGGTCCAGTAACATGGTCCAGTATTATACTACACAGTAACATGGTCCAGTATTATACTACACAGTAACATGGTCCAGTAACATGGTTCAGTATTATACTATACAGTAACATGGTCCAGTAACATGGTACAGTAACATGGTCCAGTATTATACTACACAGTAACATGGTCCAGTAACATGGTCCAGTATTATACTACACAGTAACATGGTTCAGTATTATACTACACAGTAACATGGTCCAGTAACATGGTCCAGTATTATACTACACAGTAACATGGTCCAGTAACATGGTCCAGTATTATACTACACAGTAACATGGTCCAGTATTATACTACACAGTAACATGGTCCAGTATTATACTACACAATAACATGGTCCAGTAACATGGTCCAGTATTATACTACACAGTAACATGGTCCAGTATTATACTACACAGTAACATGGTCCAGTATTATACTACACAGTAACATGGTCCAGTATTATACTACACAGTAACATGGTCCAGTAACATGGTCCAGTATTATACTACACAGTAACATGGTCCAGTATTATACTACACAGTAACATGGTCCAGTAACATGGTCCAGTATTATACTACACAGTAACATGGTCCAGTATTATACTACACAGTAACATGGTCCAGTAACATGGTCCAGTATTATACTACACAGTAACATGGTTCAGTATTATACTACACAGTAACATGGTCCAGTATTATACTACACAGTAACATGGTCCAGTATTATACTACACAGTAACATGGTCCAGTAACATGGTCCAGTATTATACTACACAGTAACATGGTCCAGTATTATACTACACAGTAACATGGTCCAGTATTATACTACACAGTAACATGGTCCAGTAACATGGTCCAGTATTATACTACACAGTAACATGGTCCAGTATTATACTACACAGTAACATGGTCCAGTAACATGGTACAGTATTATACTACACAGTAACATGGTCCAGTATTATACTACACAGTAACATGGTCCAGTATTATACTACACAGTAACATGGTCCAGTATTATACTACACAGTAACATGGTTCAGTATTATACTACACAGTAGCATGGTTCAGTATTATACTACACAGTAACATGGTCCAGTAACATGGTCCAGTATTATACTACACAGTAACATGGTCCAGTATTATACTACACAGTAACATGGTTCAGTAACATGGTCCAGTATTATACTACACAGTAACATGGTCCAGTATTATACTACACAGTAACATGGTCCAGTAACATGGTCCAGTATTATACTACACAGTAACATGGTCCAGTATTATACTACACAGTAACATGGTGCAGTAACATGGTCCAGTATTATACTACACAGTTACATGGTCCAGTATTATACTACACAGTAACATGGTCCAGTATTATACTACACAGTAACATGGTCCAGTATTATACTACACAGTAACATGGTCCAGTATTATACTACACAGTAACATGGTTCAGTATTATACTACACAGTAACATAGTCCAGTAACATGGTTCAGTATTATACTACACAGTAACATGGTCCAGTATTATACTACACAGTAACATGGTTCAGTAACATGGTCCAGTATTATACTACACAGTAACATGGTCCAGTATTATACTACACAGTAACATGGTTCAGTATTATACTACACAGTAACATGGTCCAGTATTATACTACACAGTAACATGGTCCAGTAACATGGTCCAGTATTATACTACACAGTAACATGGTCCAGTATTATACTACACAGTAACATGGTCCAGTATTATACTACACAGTAACATGGTCCAGTAACATGGTCCAGTATTATACTACACAGTAACATGGTCCAGTATTATACTACACAGTAACATGGTCCAGTATTATACTACACAGTAACAAGGTCCAGTATTATACTACACAGTAACATGGTTAAGTATTATACTACACAGTAACATGGTTCAGTAACATGGTCCAGTATTATACTACACAGTAACATGGTTCAGTATTATACTACACAGTAACATGGTTCAGTAACATGGTCCAGTATTATACTAAACAGTAACATGGTTCAGTATTATACTACACAGTAACATGGTTCAGTAACATGGTCCAGTATTATACTACACAGTAACAAGGTTCAGTATTATACTACACAGTAACATGGTTCATTAACATGGTCCAGTATTATACTTCACAGTAACATGGTCCAGTATTATACTACACAGTGACATGGTCCAGTATTATACTACACAGTAACATGGTTCAGTATTATACTACACAGCAACATGGTCCAGTAACATGGTCCAGTAACATGGTTCAGTAACATGGTCCAGTATTATACTTCACAGTAACATGGTCCAGTATTATACTACACAGTAACATGGTCCAGTATTATACTACACAGTAACATGGTCCAGTATTATACTGCACAGTAACATGGTTCAGTAACATGGTCCAGTAACATGGTCCAGTATTATACTACACAGTAACATGGTCCAGTATTATACTACACAGTAACATGGTCCAGTAACATGGTTCAGTATTATACTACACAGTAACATGGTCCAGTATTATACTACACAGTAACATGGTTCAGTATTATACTACACAGTAACATGGTTCAGTAACATGGTCCAGTATTATACTACACAGTAACATGGTCCAGTATTATACTACACAGTAACATGGTTCAGTAACATGGTCCAGTATTATACTACACAGTAACATGGTCCAGTAACATGGTCCAGTATTATACTACACAGTAACATGGTCCAGTATTATACTACACAGTAACATGGTCCAGTAACATGGTCCAGTATTATACTACACAGTAACATGGTCCAGTAATATACTACACAGTAACATGGTCCAGTAACATGGTCCAGTATTATACTACACAGTAACATGGTTCAGTATTATACTACACAGTAACATGGTCCAGTATTATACTACACAGTAACATGGTCCAGTATTATACTACACAGTAACATGGTCCAGTAACATGGTCCAGTATTATACTACACAGTAACATGGTCCAGTATTATACTACACAGTAACATGGTCCAGTATTATACTACACAGTAACATGGTCCAGTAACATGGTCCAGTATTATACTACACAGTAACATGGTCCAGTATTATACTACACAGTAACATGGTCCAGTAACATGGTCCAGTATTATACTACACAGTAACATGGTCCAGTATTATACTACACAGTAACATGGTCCAGTATTATACTACACAGTAACATGGTCCAGTATTATACTACACAGTAACATGGTTCAGTATTATACTACACAGTAGCATGGTTCAGTATTATACTACACAGTAACATGGTCCAGTATTATACTACACAGTAACATGGTCCAGTAACATGGTCCAGTATTATACTACACAGTAACATGGTCCAGTATTATACTACACAGTAACATGGTTCAGTAACATGGTCTAGTATTATACTACACAGTAACATGGTCCAGGATTATACTACACAGTAACATGGTCCAGTAACATGGTCCAGTATTATACTACACAGTAACATGGTCCAGTATTATACTACACAGTAACATGGTGCAGTAACATGGTCCAGTATTATACTACACAGTAACATGGTCCAGTATTATACTACACAGTAACATGGTCCAGTATTATACTACACAGTAACATGGTCCAGTATTATACTACACAGTAACATGGTCCAGTAACATGGTTCAGTATTATACTACACAGTAACATGGTCCAGTATTATACTACACAGTAACATGGTTCAGTAACATGGTCCAGTATTATACTACACAGTAACATGGTCCAGTATTATACTACACAGTAACATGGTCCAGTATTATACTACACAGTAACATGGTTCAGTATTATACTACACAGTAACATGGTCCAGTATTATACTACACAGTAACATGGTCCAGTAACATGGTCCAGTATTATACTACACAGTAACATGGTCCAGTATTATACTACACAGTAACATGGTCCAGTATTATACTACACAGTAACATGGTCCAGTAACATGGTCCAGTATTATACTACACAGTAACATGGTCCAGTATTATACTACACAGTAACATGGTCCAGTATTATACTACACAGTAACATGGTCCAGTAACATGGTCCAGTATTATACTACACAGTAACATGGTCCAGTATTATACTACACAGTAACATGGTCCAGTAACATGGTTCAGTACTATACTACACAGTAACATGGTCCAGTATTATACTACACAGTAACATGGTCCAGTAACATGGTTCAGTATTATACTACACAGTAACATGGTCCAGTAACATGGTCCAGTATTATACTACACAGTAACATGGTTCAGTATTATACTACACACTAACATGGTCCAGTATTATACTACACAGTAACATGGTCCAGTAACATGGTCCAGTATTATACTACACAGTAACATGGTCCAGTATTATACTACACAGTAACATGGTCCAGTAACATGGTTCAGTATTATACTACACAGTAACATGGTCCAGTATTGTAATACACAGTAACATGGTCCAGTAACATGGTTCAGTATTATACTATACAGTAACATTGTCCTGTAACATGGTTCAGTATTATACTACACAGTAACATGGTCCAGTAACATGGTACAGTAACATGGTCCAGTATTATACTACACAGTAACATGGTCCAGTAACATGGTCCAGTATTATACTACACAGTAACATGGTTCAGTATTATACTACACAGTAACATGGTCCAGTAACATGGTCCAGTATTATACTACACAGTAACATGGTCCAGTATTATACTACACAGTAACATGATCCAGTATTATACTACACAGTAACATGGTCCAGTATTATACTACACAGTAACATGGTCCAGTATTATACTACACAGTAACATGGTCCAGTAACATGGTCCAGTATTATACTACACAGTAACATGGTCCAGTATTATACTACACAGTAACATGGTCCAGTATTATACTACACAGTAACATGGTCCAGTAACATGGTCCAGTATTATACTACACAGTAACATGGTCCAGTATTATACTATACAGTAACATGGTCCAGTATTATAGTACACAGTAACATGGTCCAGTAACATGGTCCAGTATTATACTACACAGTAACATGGTCCAGTATTATACTACACAGTAACATGGTCCAGTATTATACTACACAGTAACATGGTCCAGTAACATGGTCCAGTATTATACTACACAGTAACATGGTCCAGTATTATACTACACAGTAACATGGTCCAGTAACATGGTACAGTATTATACTACACAGTAACATGGTCCAGTATTATACTACAGAGTAACATGGTCCAGTATTATACTACACAGTAACATGGTCCAGTATTATACTACACAGTAACATGGTTCAGTATTATACTACACAGTAGCATGGTTCAGTATTATACTACACAGTAACATGGTCCAGTATTATACTACACAGTAACATGGTCCAGTAACATGGTCCAGTATTATACTACACAGTAACATGGTCCAGTATTATACTACACAGTAACATGGTTCAGTAACATGGTCCAGTATTATACTACACAGTAACATGGTCCAGTATTATACTACACAGTAACATGGTCCAGTAACATGGTCCAGTATTATACTACACAGTAACATGGTCCAGTATTATACTACACAGTAACATGGTCCAGTATTATACTACACAGTAACATGGTTCAGTATTATACTACACAGTAACATGGTTCAGTATTATGACTACACAGTAACATGGTCCAGTATTATACTACACAGTAACATGGTCCAGTATTATACTACACAGTAACATGGTTCAGTATTATACTACACAGTAACATGGTTCAGTAACATGGTCCAGTATTATACTACACAGTAACATGGTTCAGTAACATGGTTCAGTATTATACTACACAGTAACATGGTCCAGTATTATACTACACAATAACATGGTCCAGTATTATACTACACAGTAACATGGTCCAGTATTATACTACACAGTAACATGGTCCAGTATTATACTACACAGTAACATGGTCCAGTATTATACTACACAGTAACATGGTCCAGTATTATACTACACAGTAACATGGTTCAGTATTATACTACACAGTAACATGGTCCAGTATTATACTACACAGTAACATGGTCCAGTAACATGGTCCAGTATTATACTACACAGTAACATGGTCCAGTATTATACTACACAGTAACATGGTCCAGTATTATACTACACAGTAACATGGTCCAGTAACATGGTCCAGTATTATACTACACAGTAACATGGTCCAGTATTATACTATACAGTAACATGGTCCAGTATTATACTACACAGTAACATGGTCCAGTATTATACTACACAGTAACATGGTCCAGTATTATACTACACAGTAACATGGTCCAGTAACATGGTCCAGTATTATACTACACAGTAACATGGTCCAGTATTATACTACACAGTAACATGGTCCAGTAACATGGTACAGTATTATACTACACAGTAACATGGTCCAGTATTATACTACACAGTAACATGGTCCAGTATTATACTACACAGTAACATGGTCCAGTATTATACTACACAGTAACATGGTTCAGTATTATACTACACAGTAGCATGGTTCAGTATTATACTACACAGTAACATGGTCCAGTATTATACTACACAGTAACATGGTCCAGTAACATGGTCCAGTATTATACTACACAGTAACATGGTCCAGTATTATACTACACAGTAACATGGTTCAGTAACATGGTCCAGTATTATACTACACAGTAACATGGTCCAGTATTATACTACACAGTAACATGGTCCAGTAACATGGTCCAGTATTATACTACACAGTAACATGGTCCAGTATTATACTACACAGTAACATGGTCCAGTATTATACTACACAGTAACATGGTTCAGTATTATACTACACAGTAACATGGTTCAGTATTATGACTACACAGTAACATGGTCCAGTATTATACTACACAGTAACATGGTCCAGTATTATACTACACAGTAACATGGTTCAGTATTATACTACACAGTAACATGGTTCAGTAACATGGTCCAGTATTATACTACACAGTAACATGGTTCAGTAACATGGTTCAGTATTATACTACACAGTAACATGGTCCAGTATTATACTACACAATAACATGGTCCAGTATTATACTACACAGTAACATGGTCCAGTATTATACTACACAGTAACATGGTCCAGTATTATACTACACAGTAACATGGTCCAGTATTATACTACACAGTAACATGGTCCAGTATTATACTACACAGTAACATGGTTCAGTATTATACTACACAGTAACATGGTCCAGTATTATACTACACAGTAACATGGTCCAGTAACATGGTCCAGTATTATACTACACAGTAACATGGTCCAGTATTATACTACACAGTAACATGGTCCAGTATTATACTACACAGTAACATGGTCCAGTAACATGGTCCAGTATTATACTACACAGTAACATGGTCCAGTATTATACTATACAGTAACATGGTCCAGTATTATACTACACAGTAACATGGTCCAGTAACATGGTCCAGTATTATACTACACAGTAACATGGTCCAGTATTATACTACACAGTAACATGGTCCAGTATTATACTACACAGTAACATGGTCCAGTAACATGGTCCAGTATTATACTACACAGTAACATGGTCCAGTATTATACTACACAGTAACATGGTCCAGTAACATGGTACAGTATTATACTACACAGTAACATGGTCCAGTATTATACTACACAGTAACATGGTCCAGTATTATACTACACAGTAACATGGTCCAGTATTATACTACACAGTAACATGGTTCAGTATTATACTACACAGTAGCATGGTTCAGTATTATACTACACAGTAACATGGTCCAGTATTATACTACACAGTAACATGGTCCAGTAACATGGTCCAGTATTATACTACACAGTAACATGGTCCAGTATTATTCTACACAGTAACATGGTTCAGTAACATGGTCCAGTATTATACTACACAGTAACATGGTCCAGTATTATACTACACAGTAACATGGTCCAGTAACATGGTCCAGTATTATACTACACAGTAACATGGTCCAGTATTATACTACACAGTAACATGGTCCAGTATTATACTACACAGTAACATGGTTCAGTATTATACTACACAGTAACATGGTTCAGTATTATGACTACACAGTAACATGGTCCAGTATTATACTACACAGTAACATGGTCCAGTATTATACTACACAGTAACATGGTTCAGTATTATACTACACAGTAACATGGTTCAGTAACATGGTCCAGTATTATACTACACAGTAACATGGTTCAGTAACATGGTTCAGTATTATACTACACAGTAACATGGTCCAGTATTATACTACACAATAACATGGTCCAGTATTATACTACACAGTAACATGGTCCAGTATTATACTACACAGTAACATGGTCCAGTAATATACTACACAGTAACACGAGCTCTGAAGCAAGCTTCCAGAAAATTGGAACGGAAATGGCGCCACACCAAACTGGAAGTCTTCCGACTAGCTTGGAAAGACAGTACCGTGCAGTATCGAAGAGCCCTTACTGCTGCTCGATCATCCTATTTTTCCAACTTAATTGAGGAAAATAAGAACAATCCGAAATTTCTTTTTTATACTGTCGCAAAGCTAACTAAAAAGCAGCCTTCGCAAATGGAGGATGGCTTTCACTTCAGCAGTAATACATTTATGAACTTCTTTGAGGAAAAGATCATGATCATTAGAAAGCAAATTACAGACTCCTCTTTAAATCTGGGTATTCCTCCAAAGCTCCATTGTCCTGAGTCTGCACAACTCTGCCAGGACCTAGGATCAAGGGAGATACTAAAGTGTTTTAGTACTATATCTCTTGACACAATGATGAAAATAATCATGGCCTCCAAACCCTCAAGCTGCATACTGGACCCTATTCCAACTAAACTACTGAAAGAGCTGCTTCCTGTGCTTGGCCCTCCTATGTTGAACATAATAAACGGCTCTCTATCCACCGGATGTGTACCAAGCTCACTAAAAGTGGCAGTAATAAAGCCTCTCTTGAAAAAGCCGAATCTTGATCCAGAAATTATAAAAAACTATCGGCCTATATCGAATCTTCCATTCCTCTCCAAAATTTTAGAAAAAGCTGTTGCACAGCAACTGACTGCCTTCCTGAAGACAAACAATGTATACGAAACGCTTCAGTCTGGTTTTAGACCCCATCATAGCACTGAGACTGCACTTGTGAAGGTGGTAAATGACCTTTTAATGACGTCAGACCGAGGCTCTGCATCTGTCCTCGTGCTCCTAGATCTTAGTGCCGCTTTTGATACCATCGATCACCACATTCTTTTGGAGAGATTGGAAACCCAAATTGGTCTACATGGACAAGTTCTGGCCTGGTTTAGATCTTATCTGTCGGAAAGATATCAGTTTGTCTCTGTGAATGGTTTGTCCTCTGACAAATCAATTGTAAATTTCGGTGTTCCTCAAGGTTCCGTTTTAGGACCACTATTGTTTTCACTATATATTTTACCTCTTGGGGATGTCATTCGAAAACATAATGTTAAATTTCACTGCTATGCAGACGACACACAGCTGTACATTTCAATGAAACATGGTGAAGCCCCAAAATTGCCCTCGCTAGAAGCCTGTGTTTCAGACATAAAGAAGTGGATGGCTGCAAACTTTCTACTTTTAAACTCGGACAAAACAGAGATGCTTGTTCTAGGTCCCAAGAAACAAAGAGATCTTCTGTTGAATCTGACAATTAATCTGGATGGTTGTACAGTCGTCTCAAATAAAACTGTGAAGGACCTCGGCGTTACTCTGGACCCTGATCTCTCTTTTGAAGAACATATCAAGACTGTTTCAAGGACAGCTTTTTTCCATCTACGTAACATTGCAAAAATCAGAAATTTTCTGTCCAAAAATGACGCAGAAAAATTAATCCATGCTTTTGTTACTTCTAGGCTGGACTACTGCAATGCTCTACTTTCCGGCTACCCGGATAAAGCACAAAATAAACTTCAGTTAGTGCTAAATACGGCTGCTAGAATCCTGACTAGAACCAAAAAATTTGATCATATTACTCCAGTGTTAGCCTCCCTACACTGGCTTCCTGTTAAGGCAAGGGCTGATTTCAAGGTTTTACTGCTAACCTACAAAGCATTACATGGGCTTGCTCCTACCTATCTTTCCGATTTGGTCCTGCCGTACATACCTACACGTACGCTACGGTCACAAGACGCAGGCCTCCTAATTGTCCCTAGAATTTCTAAGCAAACGGCTGGAGGTAGGGCTTTCTCCTATAGAGCTCCATTTTTATGGAATGGTCTGCCTACCAATGTGAGAGACGCAGACTCAGTCTCAACCTTTAAGTCTTTACTGAAGACTTATCTCTTCAGTAGGTCCTATGATTAAGTATAGTCTGGCCCAGGAGTGTGAAGGTGAACGGAAAGGCTGGAGCAACGAACCGCCCTTGCTGTCTCTGCCTTGCCGGTTCCCCTCTTTCCACTGGGATTCTCTGCCTCTAACCCTTTTACAGAGGCTGAGTCACTGGCCTACTGGTGTTCTTCCATGCCGTCCATGGGAGGGGTGCGTCACTTGAGTGGGTTGAGTCACTGACGTGGTCTTCCTGTCTGGGTTGGCGCCCCCCCCCCCCCCCCCTTGGGTTGTGCCATGGCGGAGATCGTTGTGGGCTATACTCGGCCTTGTCTTAGGACGGTAAGTTGGTGGTTGGAGACATCCCTCTAGTGGTGTGGGGGCTGTGCTTTGGCAAAGTGGGTGGGGTTATATCCTGCCTGTTTGGCCCTGTCCGGGGGTATCATCGGATGGGGCCACAGTGTCTTCTGATCCCTCCTGTCTCAGCCTCCAGTATTTATGCTGCAGTAGTTTATGTGTCGGGGGGCTAGGGTCAGTCTGTTACATCTGGAGTATTTCTCTTGTCTTATCCGGTGTCCTGTGTGTATTTAAATATGCTCTCTCTAATTCTCTCTTTCTCTCTTTCTGTCTTTCTCTCGGAGGACCTGAGCCCTAGGACCATGCCTCAGGACTACCTGGTATGATGACTCCTTGCTGTCCCCAGTCCACCTGGCCGTGCTGCTGCTCCAGTTTCAACTGTTCTGCCTGCGGCTATGGAACCCTGACCTGTTCACCGGACGTGCTTGTTGCACCCTCGACAACTACTATGATTATTATTATTTGACCATGCTGGTCATTTATGAACATTTTAACATTTTAACATTTTGACCATGTTCTGTTATAATATCCACCCTGCACAGCCAGAAGAGGACTGGCCACCCCTCATAGCCTGGTTCCTCTCTAGGTTTCTTCCTAGGTTTTTGGCCTTTCTAGGGAGTTTTTCCTAGGGAGTTTTTCCTAGCCACCGTGCTTCTTTCACATGCTTTGCTTGCTGTTTGGGGTTTTAGGCTGGGTTTCTGTACAGCACTTTGAGAATATCAGCTGATGTACGAAGGGCTATATAAAAATAAATTTGATTTGATTTGATTTGATTAACATGGTCCAGTATTATACTACACAGTAACATGGTCCAGTATTATACTACACAGTAACATGGTTCAGTATTATACTACACAGTAACATGGTCCAGTATTATACTACACAGTAACATGGTTCAGTATTATACTACACAGTAACATGGTTCAGTATTATGACTACACAGTAACATGGTCCAGTATTATACTACACAGTAACATGGTCCAGTATTATACTACACAGTAACATGGTTCAGTATTATACTACACAGTAACATGGTTCAGTAACATGGTCCAGTATTATACTACACAGTAACATGGTTCAGTAACATGGTTCAGTATTATACTACACAGTAACATGGTCCAGTATTATACTACACAATAACATGGTCCAGTATTATACTACACAGTAACATGGTCCAGTATTATACTACACAGTAACATGGTCCAGTATTATACTACACAGTAACATGGTCCAGTATTATACTACACAGTAACATGGTCCAGTATTATACTACACAGTAACATGGTTCAGTATTATACTACACAGTAACATGGTCCAGTATTATACTACACAGTAACATGGTTCAGTATTATACTACACAGTAACATGGTTCAGTATTATGACTACACAGTAACATGGTCCAGTATTATACTACACAGTAACATGGTCCAGTATTATACTACACAGTAACATGGTTCAGTATTATACTACACAGTAACATGGTTCAGTAACATGGTCCAGTATTATACTACACAGTAACATGGTTCAGTAACATGGTTCAGTATTATACTACACAGTAACATGGTCCATTATTATACTACACAATAACATGGTCCAGTATTATACTACACAGTAACATGGTCCAGTATTATACTACACAGTAACATGGTCCAGTATTATACTACACAGTAACATGGTCCAGTATTATACTACACAGTAACATGGTCCAGTATTATACTACACAGTAACATGGTTCAGTATTATACTACACAGTAACATGGTCCAGTATTATACTACACAGTAACATGGTCCAGTATTATACTACACAGTAACATGGTCCAGTATTATACTACACAGTAACATGGTTCAGTATTATACTACACAGTAACATGGTTCAGTATTATGACTACACAGTAACATGGTCCAGTATTATACTACACAGTAACATGGTCCAGTATTATACTACACAGTAACATGGTTCAATATTATACTACACAGTAACATGGTTCAGTAACATGGTCCAGTATTATACTACACAGTAACATGGTTCAGTAACATGGTTCAGTATTATACTACACAGTAACATGGTCCAGTATTATACTACACAATAACATGGTCCAGTATTATACTACACAGTAACATGGTCCAGTATTATACTACACAGTAACATGGTCCAGTATTATACTACACAGTAACATGGTCCAGTATTATACTACACAGTAACATGGTCCAGTATTATACTACACAGTAACATGGTTCAGTATTATACTACACAGTAACATGGTCCAGTATTATACTACACAGTAACATGGTTCAGTATTATACTACACAGTAACATGGTTCAGTATTATGACTACACAGTAACATGGTCCAGTATTATACTACACAGTAACATGGTCCAGTATTATACTACACAGTAACATGGTTCAGTATTATACTACACAGTAACATGGTTCAGTAACATGGTCCAGTATTATACTACACAGTAACATGGTTCAGTAACATGGTTCAGTATTATACTACACAGTAACATGGTCCAGTATTATACTACACAATAACATGGTCCAGTATTATACTACACAGTAACATGGTCCAGTATTATACTACACAGTAACATGGTCCAGTATTATACTACACAGTAACATGGTTCAGTATTATACTACACAGTAACATGGTCCAGTATTATACTACACAGTAACATGGTTCAGTATTATACTACACAGTAACATGGTTCAGTATTATGACTACACAGTAACATGGTCCAGTATTATACTACACAGTAACATGGTCCAGTATTATACTACACAGTAACATGGTTCAGTATTATACTACACAGTAACATGGTTCAGTAACATGGTCCAGTATTATACTACACAGTAACATGGTTCAGTAACATGGTTCAGTATTATACTACACAGTAACATGGTCCAGTATTATACTACACAATAACATGGTCCAGTATTATACTACACAGTAACATGGTCCAGTATTATACTACACAGTAACATGGTCCAGTATTATACTACACAGTAACATGGTCCAGTATTATACTACACAGTAACATGGCTTCATCTGTTATTATAAATTAAAGATTCTCTGCTACATTAACACCGAATCTCATGTCACAGACTGGAGGTGAAGTGACAGGAAGTCTCACATTCAGACTGAAACAATTAGCAGCTTTTTGTCTGAAGAGATGAGAATCTACGAGGACAGATTATTATCGATGGAACCATTTTATATTGCTTTTAAAAAATAAAAATAAATCCAATTAACTTCTGAGGGTTGGTGGGTTTTAACAGTCGATGGGTCGTTATTGTGCTGTTGAAAAACATTGTTGAGTCGGGTTTAACTGGTAGCGATTCAGAACCAGTCTGGCAGGCAGCTGAACAGAAAAGGTCTCGCTGAACAATCAACCTCTCGGCTTTCGATAAGAGACCTGAGTCGGCACTTCCTGGGTTTTTTTGGGGTTTTTTTTTTTCACCGTTCATTTTTTCCAAAACCCTTTATTCTCTCTGTACAATTCACATAAAATGTTTAACTCACACAGAGAGCCAGACTATTTAAAAACATGGCCGTTTGTCACGTTGGGTACATGGAGTCCTGTCTATATCGTAGCCTCGTTATAACAGATTGACTCCCTATGGTGTCTGGGACAACAGTCTGACCCCCCTAGTCAGGTCCATCAGTTGCTAGGACAACAGTCTGACCCCCCTGGTCAGGTTCATCAGTTGCTAGGACAACAGTCTGACCCCCTAGTCAGGTCCATCAGTTGCTAGGACAACAGTCTGACCCCCCTAGTCAGGTTCATCAGTTGCTAGGACAACAGTCTGACCCCCTAGTCAGGTCCATCAGTTGCTAGGACAACAGTCTGACCCCCCTAGTCAGGTCCATCAGTTGCTAGGACAACAGTCTGACCCCCTAGTCAGGTCCATCAGTTGCTAGGACAACAGTCTGACCCCCTAGTCAGGTCCATCAGTCGCTAGGACAACAGTCTGACCCCTAGTCAGGTCCATCAGTTGCTAGGACAACAGTCTGACCCCCCTAGTCAGGTCCATCAGTTGCTAGGACAACAGTCTGACCCTAGTCAGGTTCATCAGTTGCTAGGACAACAGTCTGACCCCTAGTCAGGTCCATCAGTTGCTAGGACAACAGTCTGACCCCCTAGTCAGGTCCATCAGTTGCTAGGACAACAGTCTGACCCCCCTAGTCAGGTCCATCAGTTGCTAGGACAACAGTCTGACCCCCTAGTCAGGGTCATCAGTTGCTAGGACAACAGTCTGACCCCCCTAGTCAGGTTCATCAGTTGCTAGGACAACAGTATGACTGAGACAGTAGGTTACTGACCCCCTAGTCAGGGTCATCAGTTGCTAGGACAACAGTCTGACCCCCTAGTCAGGTCCATCAGTTGCTAGGACAACAGTCTGACCCCCCTAGTCAGGTTCATCAGTTGCTAGGACAACAGTCTGACCCCCCTAGTCAGGGTCATCAGTTGCTAGGACAACAGTCTGACCCCCTAGTCAGGTCCATCAGTTGCTAGGACAACAGTCTGACCCCCTAGTCAGGTCCATCAGTTGCTAGGACAACAGTCTGACCCCTAGTCAGGTCCATCAGTTGCTAGGACAACAGTCTGACCCCCTAGTCAGGTCCATCAGTTGCTAGGACAACAGTCTGACCCCCCTAGTCAGGTTCATCAGTTGCTAGGACAACAGTCTGACCCCCCTAGTCAGGTCCATCAGTTGCTAGGACAACAGTCTGACCCCCCTAGTCAGGTTCATCAGTTGCTAGGACAACAGTCTGACCCCCCTAGTCAGGGTCATCAGTTGCTAGGACAACAGTCTGACCCCCTAGTCAGGGTCATCAGTTGCTAGGACAACAGTCTGACCCCCCTAGTCAGGTCCATCAGTTGCTAGGACAACAGTCTGACCCCCCTAGTCAGGTTCATCAGTTGCTAGGACAACAGTCTGACCCCTAGTCAGGTCCATCAGTTGCTAGGACAACAGTCTGACCCCCCTAGTCAGGTCCATCAGTTGCTAGGACAACAGTCTGACCCCCCTAGTCAGGTCCATCAGTTGCTAGGACAACAGTCTGACCCCCCTAGTCAGGTTCATCAGTTGCTAGGACAACAGTCTGACCCCTAGTCAGGTCCATCAGTTGCTAGGACAACAGTCTGACCCCCCTAGTCAGGTTCATCAGTTGCTAGGACAACAGTCTGACCCCCCTAGTCAGGTCCATCAGTTGCTAGGACAACAGTCTGACCCCCTAGTCAGGTTCATCAGTTGCTAGGACAACAGTCTGACCCCCCTAGTCAGGTTCATCAGTTGCTAGGACAACAGTCTGACCCCCCTAGTCAGGTTCATCAGTTGCTAGGACAACAGTCTGACCCCCCTAGTCAGGTCCATCAGTTGCTAGGACAACAGTCTGACCCCCTAGTCAGGTTCATCAGTTGCTAGGACAACAGTCTGACCCCCCTAGTCAGGTTCATCAGTTGCTAGGACAACAGTCTGACCCCCTAGTCAGGTTCATCAGTTGCTAGGACAACAGTCTGACCCCCCTAGTCAGGTTCATCAGTTGCTAGGACAACAGTCTGACCCCCTAGTCAGGTCCATCAGTTGCTAGGACAACAGTCTGACCCCCTCGTCAGGTCCATCAGCCAGTTACACCGTAGCAAAAAACACAGAATACTCCAACTGATTTCTGTCGTTATAATATATGAGATTAGAGAAAGAAGATATGAAGTAGAGAAAACTCCCAATCCAACGTCTCGTAATTACAGCACACAGACGTCTCTGCTTCAACAACAGCTACAATCATCTCCTTGTCTTCCTGAGGAAATTATAGCCTGGTTACCATCTCTGTTCAGCTGTTAACGTTCCAGTCCTTTTTCATATGCCAAAGGATATGACACGGACTTCATGGAGTGGAATGTTATCTTTAAAACAAAATGGTACCCAGGCTAGAAACATGAACCCCCCCCCCCCCTTTAAAGATCAAATACAGAAATGTTCTAAAAAACAAATTGATATAAAAAAAATAATGAGCAGAAAGTTTGATACATTAATAATACGGGGAAAACTAAAAGATTGAGATGACAGATATAAATCAAGACACTGTTGGTGTTGTTGATGTCGTCGTAGCTTTGATCAGACAGAAAGGAGAAAAAAACTGATCTTCGACGAGGAAGTCAGCGATGATTGACGTCTCTAATTAACGACGGTGAGGCCCACGCACATCCTGTCTCCACCTCCGCGGAGATCTACTGGAACGAGGGGGAATTTAAAACAAAACAACTCATTAAAGCAGGCTGAAGTTTCAAATGTATTCTTTATACAGATTACAGTAGTCTCTGGAGGAGAATATCTCTGTACTGATTACAGTAGTCTCTGGAGGTGAATATCTCTGTACTGATTACAGTAGTCTCTGTAGGTGAATATCTCTGTACTGATTACAGTAGTCTCTGGAGGTGAATATCTCTGTACTGATTACAGTAGTCTCTGGAGGTGAATATCTCTGTACTGATTACAGTAGTCTCTGGAGGTGAATATCTCTATACTGATTACAGTAGTCTCTGGAGGTGAATATCTCTATATTGATTACAGTAGTCTCTGGAGGTGAATATCTCTGTACTGATTACAGTAGTCTCTGGAGGTGAATATCTCTGTACTGATTACAGTAGTCTCTGGAGGTGAATATCTCTGTACTGATTACAGTAGTCTCTGAAGGTGAAAATCTCTATACTGATTACAGTAGTCTCTAAAGGTGAATATCTCTGTACTGATTACAGTAACTGATGACAGTAGTCTCTGAAGGTGAATATCGCTGTACAGATTACAGTAGTCTCTGTAGGTGAATATCTCTATACAGATTACAGTAGTCTCTGGAGGTGAATATCTCTATGCTGATTACAGTAGTCTCTAAAGGTGAATATCTCTGTACTGATTACAGTAACTGATTACAGTAGTCTCTGAAGGTGAATATCTCTATACTGATTACAGTAGTCTCTGAAGGTGAATATCTCTATACAGATTACAGTAGTCTCTGGAGGTGAATATCTCTGTACTGATTACAGTAGTCTCTGAAGGTGAATATCTCTGTACTGATTACAGTAGTCTCTGGAGGTGAATATCTCTATACTGATTACAGTAGTCTCTGGAGGTGAATATCTCTATACTGATTACAGTAGTCTCTGAAGGTGAATATCTCTATACTGATTACAGTAGTCTCTGGAGGTGAATATCTCTATACTGATTACAGTAGTCTCTGAAGGTGAATATCTTTATACTGATTACAGTAGTCTCTGAAGGTGAATATCTCTGTACTGATTACAGTAGTCTCTGAAGGTGAATATCTTTGTACTGATTACAGTAGTCTCTGAAGGTGAATATCTCTATACTGATTACAGTAGTCTCTGGAGGTGAATACCTCTATACTGATTACAGTAGTCTCTGTAGGTGAATATCTCTATACTGATTACAGTAGTCTCTGAAGGTGAATATCTCTATACTGATTACAGTAGTCTCTGGAGGTGAATATCTCTATACTGATTACAGTAGTCTCTGAAGGTGAATATCTCTATACTGATTACAGTAGTCTCTGGAGGTGAATATCTCTATACTGATTACAGTAGTCTCTGAAGGTGAATATCTTTATACTGATTACAGTAGTCTCTGAAGGTGAATATCTCTGTACTGATTACAGTAGTCTCTGAAGGTGAATATCTTTGTACTGATTACAGTAGTCTCTGAAGGTGAATATCTCTATACTGATTACAGTAGTCTCTGGAGGTGAATACCTCTATACTGATTACAGTAGTCTCTGTAGGTGAATATCTCTATACTGATTACAGTAGTCTCTGAAGGTGAATATCTCTGTACTGATTACAGTAGTCTCTGGAGGTGAATATCTCTATACTGATTACAGTAGTCTCTGGAGGTGAATATCTCTATATTGATTACAGTAGTCTCTGGAGGTGAATATCTCTGTACTGATTACAGTAGTCTCTGGAGGTGAATATCTCTGTACTGATTACAGTAGTCTCTGGAGGTGAATATCTCTGTACTGATTACAGTAGTCTCTGAAGGTGAAAATCTCTATACTGATTACAGTAGTCTCTGAAGGTGAAAATCTCTATACTGATTACAGTAGTCTCTAAAGGTGAATATCTCTGTACTGATTACAGTAACTGATGACAGTAGTCTCTGAAGGTGAATATCGCTGTACAGATTACAGTAGTCTCTGTAGGTGAATATCTCTATACAGATTACAGTAGTCTCTGGAGGTGAATATCTCTATGCTGATTACAGTAGTCTCTAAAGGTGAATATCTCTGTACTGATTACAGTAACTGATTACAGTAGTCTCTGAAGGTGAATATCTCTATACTGATTACAGTAGTCTCTGAAGGTGAATATCTCTATACAGATTACAGTAGTCTCTGGAGGTGAATATCTCTGTACTGATTACAGTAGTCTCTGAAGGTGAATATCTCTGTACTGATTACAGTAGTCTCTGGAGGTGAATATCTCTATACTGATTACAGTAGTCTCTGGAGGTGAATATCTCTATACTGATTACAGTAGTCTCTGAAGGTGAATATCTCTATACTGATTACAGTAGTCTCTGGAGGTGAATATCTCTATACTGATTACAGTAGTCTCTGAAGGTGAATATCTTTATACTGATTACAGTAGTCTCTGAAGGTGAATATCTCTGTACTGATTACAGTAGTCTCTGAAGGTGAATATCTTTGTACTGATTACAGTAGTCTCTGAAGGTGAATATCTCTATACTGATTACAGTAGTCTCTGGAGGTGAATACCTCTATACTGATTACAGTAGTCTCTGTAGGTGAATATCTCTATACTGATTACAGTAGTCTCTGAAGGTGAATATCTCTATACTGATTACAGTAGTCTCTGGAGGTGAATATCTCTATACTGATTACAGTAGTCTCTGAAGGTGAATATCTCTATACTGATTACAGTAGTCTCTGGAGGTGAATATCTCTATACTGATTACAGTAGTCTCTGAAGGTGAATATCTTTATACTGATTACAGTAGTCTCTGAAGGTGAATATCTCTGTACTGATTACAGTAGTCTCTGAAGGTGAATATCTTTGTACTGATTACAGTAGTCTCTGAAGGTGAATATCTCTATACTGATTACAGTAGTCTCTGGAGGTGAATACCTCTATACTGATTACAGTAGTCTCTGTAGGTGAATATCTCTATACTGATTACAGTAGTCTCTGAAGGTGAATATCTCTGTACTGATTACAGTAGTCTCTGGAGGTGAATATCTCTATACTGATTACAGTAGTCTCTGGAGGTGAATATCTCTATATTGATTACAGTAGTCTCTGGAGGTGAATATCTCTGTACTGATTACAGTAGTCTCTGGAGGTGAATATCTCTGTACTGATTACAGTAGTCTCTGGAGGTGAATATCTCTGTACTGATTACAGTAGTCTCTGAAGGTGAAAATCTCTATACTGATTACAGTAGTCTCTAAAGGTGAATATCTCTGTACTGATTACAGTAACTGATGACAGTAGTCTCTGAAGGTGAATATCGCTGTACAGATTACAGTAGTCTCTGTAGGTGAATATCTCTATACAGATTACAGTAGTCTCTGGAGGTGAATATCTCTATGCTGATTACAGTAGTCTCTAAAGGTGAATATCTCTGTACTGATTACAGTAACTGATTACAGTAGTCTCTGAAGGTGAATATCTCTATACTGATTACAGTAGTCTCTGAAGGTGAATATCTCTATACAGATTACAGTAGTCTCTGGAGGTGAATATCTCTGTACTGATTACAGTAGTCTCTGAAGGTGAATATCTCTGTACTGATTACAGTAGTCTCTGGAGGTGAATATCTCTATACTGATTACAGTAGTCTCTTTAGGTGAATATCTCTATACTGATTACAGTAGTCTCTGAAGGTGAATATCTCTATACTGATTACAGTAGTCTCTGGAGGTGAATATCTCTATACTGATTACAGTAGTCTCTGAAGGTGAATATCTTTATACTGATTACAGTAGTCTCTGAAGGTGAATATCTCTGTACTGATTACAGTAGTCTCTGAAGGTGAATATCTTTGTACTGATTACAGTAGTCTCTGAAGGTGAATATCTCTATACTGATTACAGTAGTCTCTGGAGGTGAATACCTCTATACTGATTACAGTAGTCTCTGTAGGTGAATATCTCTATACTGATTACAGTAGTCTCTGAAGGTGAATATCTCTATACTGATTACAGTAGTCTCTGAAGGTGAATATCTTTATACTGATTACAGTAGTCTCTGAAGGTGAATATCTCTGTACTGATTACAGTAGTCTCTGAAGGTGAATATCTTTGTACTGATTACAGTAGTCTCTGAAGTTGAATATCTCTGTACTGATTACAGTAGTGTCTGACGGTGAATATCTCTGAACTGATTACAGTAGTCTCTGAAGGTGAATATCTCTGTACTGATTACAGTAGTCTCTGACGGTGAATATCTCTGAACTGATTACAGTAGTCTCTGAAGGTGAATATCTCTGAACTGATTACAGTAGTCTCTGAAGGTGAATATCTCTATACTGATTACTGTAGTCTCCGAAGGTGAATATCTCTGTACTGATTACAGTAACTGATTACAGTAGTCTCTGATGGTGAATATCTCTATACAGATTACAGTAGTCTCTGAAGGTGAATATCTCTATACTGATTACTGTAGTCTCTGAAGGTGAATATCTCTGTACTGATTACAGTAACTGATTACAGTAGTCTCTGAAGGTGAATATCTCTATACTGATTACAGTAGTCTCTGAAGGTGAATATCTCTATACTGATTTACAGTAGTCTCTGATGGTGAATATCTCTGTACTGATTACAGTAGTCTCTGAAGTTGAATATCTCTATACAGATTACAGTAGTCTCTGAAGGTGAATATCGTTGTACTGATTACAGTAGTCTCTGAAGGTGAATATCTTTGTACTGATTACAGTAGTCTCTGAAGGTGAATATCTCTATACTGATTACAGTAGTCTCTGAATGTGAATATCTCTATACTGATTACAGTAGTCTCTGAAGGTGAATATCTTTGTACTGATTACAGTAGTCTCTGATGGTGAATATCTCTGCTGATTACAGTAGTCTCTGATGGTGAATATCTCTATACTGATTACAGTAGTCTCTGAAGGTGAATATCTCTATACTGATTACAGTAGTCTCTGAAGGTGAATATCTCTATACTGATTACAGTAGTCTCTGAAGGTGAATATCTCTATACTGATTACAGTAGTCTCTGAAGGTGAATATCTCTATACTGATTACAGTAGTCTCTGAAGGTGAATATCTCTATACTGATTACAGTAGTCTTTGAAGGTGAGCCACTATCTACTGCATGGGGATCTACTGCTATGGCAGGAGGGGGGCAGAGACACTATCTACTGCATGGGGACTCTACTGCTATGGCAGGAGGGGGGGGGGGGCAGAGCCACTATCTACTGCATGGGGATCTACTGCTATGGCAGGAGGGGGGGGGGGGAAGAGCCACTATCTACTGCATGGGGATCTACTGCTATGGCAGGAGGGGGGCAGAGCCACTATCTACTGCATGGGGATCTACTGCTATGGCAGGAGGGGGGGGCAGAGCCACTATCTACTGCATGGGGATATACTGCTATGGCAGGAGGGGGGGGGGGAAGAGCCACTATCTACTGCATGGGGATCTACTGCTATGGCAGGAGGGGGGGGCAGAGCCACTATCTACTGCATGGGGATCTACTGCTATGGCAGGAGGGGGCAGAGCCACTATCTACTGCATGGGGATCTACTGCTATGGCAGGAGGGAGGGGGGGGAGGGCAGAGCCACTATCTACTGCATGGGGATCTACTGCGATGGCAGGATGGGGGGGCAGATCCACTATCTACTGCATGGGGATCTACTGCTATGGGGGGGGCAGAGCCACTATCTACTGCATGGGGATCTACTGCTATGGCAGGAGGGGGGGGGGCAGAGCCACTATCTACTGCATGGGGATCTACTGCTATGGCAGGAGGGGGGGGGGCAGAGCCACTATCTACTGCATGGGGCTCTACTGCTATGGGGGGGGCAGAGCCACTATCTACTGCATGGGGATCTACTGCTATGGCAGGAGGGGGGGGGGGCAGAGCCACTATCTTACTGCATGGGGATCTACTGCTATGGCAGGAGGGAGGGGGGGCAGAGCCACTCATCTACTGCATGGGGATCTACTGCTATGGCAGGAGGGGGCAGAGCCACTATCTACTGCATGGGGATCTACTGCTATGGCTGGAGGGAGGGGGGGCAGAGCCACTATCTACTGCATGGGGATCTACTGCCAGTGATGCTTGTTAACCCTTTACTGCAGTGGGCCAGTTCAAGGTCACACTGAGTGTTTCTGGGTAGTCTGAAACAGAAGTGTCCGCCTCCCACACGTGGTTACGGGCTTCCGGAAGGAAGACTCCTTCACAACGTCCGACGAAGAGTTGACATTTATTTCATTTTGAGTTTGCATCCCAATATTACACTTTATATACATCATCATAGAAGGCTGAAATATAACAAAACTGTTTGGCATAGAAATACAGTAATTTTGGGAGTTTTTTTTAAACATTTAAATAATGTTTATTAATTGTGATATCATGAGGCCACTAGGTCATTTGACTGTAGGAAAGAAAGGGCTGAGGAGAAGCAGGCAGAGCAGGCACAGTCCCAGACAGCCTGTTAGCTGAAGTGGATTTTAATTAGCTGTTTTCCAGTTAGCAAGCAGGGAAATGATCAGCCCCCTTTAACATCCCTGAGACAACCCCACACACATACATCTCTCACACATACATCTCTCACACATACATCTCTCACACATACATCGCTCACATTCTCTCTCTCTCTCTCTCTCCCTCCCCTCCATCTCTCTCCATCTCTTTCTTTTTCTCTCTCTCTCTCTCTCTCTCTCTCTCTCTCTCTCTCTTTCTCTCTCTCTCTCACTCTCTCGCTCTCTCTCTCTCTCTCTCTCTCTCTCTCTTTCTTTCTCTCTCTCTCTGTCTCTTTCTCTCTCTCTCACTCTCTCGCTCTCTCTCTCTCTCTCCCCGCTCTCTCTCTCTCTCTCTCTCTCTCTCTCTCTCTCTCTCTCTTTCTCTCTCTCTCTCTCTCTTTCTTCTCCTCTCTCGCTCTTCTCTCACTCCTCTCGCTCTCTCTCTCCTCGCTCTCTCTCGCTCTCGCTCTCTCGCGCTCTTCCTCGCTCTCTCTTTCTTTCTCTCTCTCTTCTCGTCTCTCTCTCTCCCTCTCTCTCTCTCTCTCTCTCTCTCGCTCTCTCTCTTTCTTTCCTCTCTCTCTCTGTCCTCTCTCCCACTCTCTCTCTCCACTCTCTCTTCTCTCTCTCTCTTTCCTCCCCTCCCTCTCTTTCTCTCTCTCTCTCCTATCTCTCTCTCTCTCTCTGTAATCTGAGGGAAATATGTGTCTCTAATATGGTCATACATTTGGCAGGAGGTTAGGAAGTGCAGCTCAGTTTCCACCTCATTTTGTGGTCAGTGTTGCACATAGCCTATCTTCTCTTGAGAGCCAGGTCTGCCTACGGCGGCCTTTCTCAATCGCAAGGCTATGCTCACTGAGTCTGTACATAGTCAAAGCTTTCCTTAAGTTTGGGTCAGTCACAGTGGTCAGGTATTCTGCCACTGTGTCTCTCTCTGTTTAGGGCCAAATAGCATTGTAGTTTGCTCTGGTTTTTTTGTTAATTCTTTCCAATGTGCCAAGTAATTATCTTTTAGTTTTTCTCATAATGTGGTTGGGTCTAATTGCATTGCTGTCCTGGGGGCTCTGTGGGGTCTGATTGTGTTGCTGTCCTGGGGCTCTGTGGGGTCTGTTTGTGTTGCTGTCCTGGGGCCTCTGTGGGGTCTGTTTGTGTTGCTGTCCTGGGGCTCTGTGGGGTCTAATTGTGTTGCTGTCCTGGCTCTGGGGCTCTGTGGGGTCTGTTTGTGTTGCTGTACCTGGGGCTCTGTGGGGTCTGTTTGTGTTGCTGTCCTGGGGCTCTGTGGGGGTCTGTTTGTGTTGCTGTCCTGGGGCTCTGTGGGGTCTGTTTGTGTTGCTGTCCTGGGGCTCTGTGGGGTCTGATTGTGTTGCTGTCCTGGGGCTCTGTGGGGTCTAATTGTGTTGCTGTCCTGGGGCTCTGTGGGGTCTGTTTGTGTTGCTGTCCTGGGGCTCTGTGGGGTCTGTTTGTGTTGCTGTCCTGGGGCTCTGTGGGGTCTGTTTGTGTTGCTGTCCTGGGGCTCTGTGGGGTCTGATTGTGTTGCTGTCCTGGGGCTCTGTGGGGTCTGTTTGTGTTGCTGTCCTGGGGCTCTGTGGGGTCTGTTTGTGTTGCTGTCCTGGGGCTCTGTGGGGTCCTGTTTGTGTTTGTGAACAGAGCCCCAGGACCAGCTTGCTTAGGGGGACCTCTTCTCCAGGTTCATCTCTCTGTAGGTGGTAACTTTGTTATGGAAGGTTTGGGAATCACTTCCTTTTAGGTGGTTGTAGAATTTAACGTCTCTTTTCTGGATTTTGATAATTAGCGGGTATCAGCCCTTATTCTGCTCTTCATTATGTGGTGTTTTATGTTGTAAAACAGAGGAGTCTCAATTTGGGTGTTTGTCCCATTTTGTGAATTCTTGGTTGGTGAGCGGACCCCAGACCTCACAACCATAAAGGACAATGGGTTCTATAACTGATTCAAGTATTTTTAGCCAGATCCTAATTGGTATGTTGAATTCTATGTTCAGTTTGATGGCATAGAATGCCCTCTCTTGCCTTGCCTTGCCACTCTCTCCCAATCATTTACTTCCTGATAGAATCATAGCCATGGGAAGGAAAGGTCCTTCATTTACTTCCTGATAGAATCATAGCCATGGGAAGGGTAATTCATCATTTACTTCCTGATAGAATCATAGCCATGGGAAGGGTAATTCATCATTTACTTCCTGATAGAATCATAGCCATGGGAAGGGTAATTCATCATTTACTTCCTGATAGAATCATAGCCATGGGAAGGGTAATTCATCATTTACTTCCTGATAGAATCATAGCCATGGGAAGGGTAATTCACCATTTACTTCCTGATAGAATCATAGCCATGGGAAGGTAATTCATCATTTATTTCCTGATAGAATCATAGCCATGGGAAGGGTAATTCATCATTTACTTCCTGATAGAGTCATAGCCACGGGAAGGAAGGGTCCTGGCGGAGCTAATGCAACCCTGATAAACCGAAATACATTTTCCAAAGTTACAGAACTACTGCTCTACAGTCGTTAAACTTCAATGTTTTCAATTCATGATTTTGACAGAATATTTGAATGAGACCACATTGCACTGATAAACTTAAACAAAGCTCTCTGCTGCAATATTCTCTAGTTGTTCTGGAATAAAACACTTTCAGGTCTGTAAATGTTGTTCTGGAATAAAACACTTTCAGGGTTGTAAATGTTGTTCTGGAATAAAACACTTTCAGGTTGCAAATGTTGTTCTGGAATAAAAACACTTTCAGGTTTGTAAATGTTGTTCTGGAATAAAAACACTTTCAGGTTGTAAATGTTGTTCTGGAATAAACACACTTTCAGGTTGTAAATGTTGTTTCTGGAATAAAACACTTTCAGGTTTGTAAATGTTGTTCTGGAATAAAACACTTTCAGGTTTGTAAATGTTGTTCTGGAATAAAACACCTTTCAGGTCTGTAAATGTTGTTCTGGAATAAAACACTTTCAGGTTTGTAAATGTTGTTCTGGAATAAAACACTTTCAGGTTGTAAATGTTGTTCTGGAATAAAACACTTTCAGTTTTGTAAATGTTGTTCTGGAATAAAACACTTTCAGGTTTGTAAATGTTGTTCTGGAATAAAACACTTTCAGGTTTGTAAATGTTGTTCTGGAATAAAACACTTTCAGGTTTGTAAATGTTGTTCTGGAATAAAAACACTTTCAGGTTTGTAAATGTTGTTCTGGAATAAAACACTTTCAGGTTTGTAAATGTTGTTCTGGAATAAAACACTTTCAGGTTTGTAAATGTTGTTCTGGAATAAAACACTTTCAGGTTTGTAAATGTTGTTCTGGAATAAAACACTTTCAGGTTGTAAATGTTGTTCTGGAATAAAACACTTTCAGGTTTGTAAATGTTGTTCTGGAATAAAACACTTTCAGGTTGTAAATGTTGTTCTGGAATTAAACACTTTCAGGTTGTAAATGTTGTTCTGGAATAAAACACTTTCAGGTTTGTAAATGTTGTTCTGGAATAAAACACTTTCAGGTTTGTAAATGTTGTTCTGGAATAAAACACTTTCAGGTCTGTAAATGTTGTTCTGGAATAAAACACTTTCAGGTTTGTAAATGTTGTTCTGGAATAAAACACTTTCAGGTTGTAAATGTTGTTCTGGAATAAAACACTTTCAGTTTTGTAAATGTTGTTCTGGAATAAAACACTTTCAGGTTTGTAAATGTTGTTCTGGAATAAAACACTTTCAGGTTTGTAAATGTTGTTCTGGAATAAAACACTTTCAGGTTTGTAAATGTTGTTCTGGAATAAAACACTTTCAGGTTTGTAAATGTTGTTCTGGAATAAAACACTTTCAGGTTTGTAAATGTTGTTCTGGAATAAAACACTTTCAGGTTTGTAAATGTTGTTCTGGAATAAAACACTTTCAGGTTTGTAAATGTTGTTCTGGAATAAAACACTTTCAGGTTTGTAAATGTTGTTCTGGAATAAAACACTTTCAGGTTATGTTATTTGGGTTAACTGCTGGGAATCGATTATCTGAAAATAAAACGTGACTGTTTCTAACGTGTGTTATCTACAGAAGAGTACAGAGTTGGAAAAAACCCCCCCACCATTTTACATCTAACAACAAGACCCTGGTGTTCAAAAGAAAGAACGGTTATGTTTCCTCGTGAATAATCGATTTTAACACACAGATCTAAAAAAAAAAAAAAAAACCCTGTGGACGGTAGAGAGAAACGTCCTCATTTTCTACAGAAATGTAAAACTCTTCCCCAGTTACTGTGATTCTACGTTGACGCCAGCCTCTCATCGTTTAATGGAAGAGCTGTGTTCCTCTGAAGTTTACAAATATTACCAAAAAGGAGAAACACAACAAACCGCCTCGTCGTTCCAGAGAGACCGTTCTGTGTTAAATATTTTAAAACCCTTCTCTCTCTCTCTCGGCTAACAGGAAGCTATTTTATTGTTTCTCTCCTGGATCGTAGGGGACGTGCGTGTAGCTAGATGTCTGAATGGGAGGTGACGGCTCCAGATCCTGTGGTGGCTGGGAGTCTGGCGCCTGAAACTCCTGCAGAGGGAGGTGTGTGTATCTCTCTCTCCATCTCTCCATCTCTCCTTCCATCTCTCTCTCTCCATCTCTCTCTCTCCATCTCTCCTTCCATCTCTCCATCTCTCCTTCCATCTCTCTCTCCATCTCTCTCTCTCCATCTCTCTCTCTCCATCTCCCTCCATCTCTCTCTCTCCATCTCTCCATCTCTCTCCATCTCTCTCCATCTCTCTCTCTATCTCTCTCTCCATCTCTCTCCATCTCTCCTTCCATCTCTCTCTCCATCTCTCTCTCTCCATCTCTCTCCATCTCTCTCTCTGTCTCCATCTCTCCTTCTATCTCTCTCTCCATCTCTCTCTCCATATCCTTCCATCTCTCTCTCTCCCTCCATCTCTCTCTCCATCTCTCTCTCCCTCCCTCTTTCCATCTCTCTCTCTATCTCTCCTTCCATCTCTCTCCATCTCCCTCCATCTCTCCCTCCATCTCTCCCTCTTCATCTCTCTCTCTCCGGAGAATACTTTCCCTCTCATTTCTCTTTCAGTGACTGTAATAAATTATTTACAAAGAGTATATCTACAAGCACTCAATACAACGCAGTCGCTCAGCCATAGAGCCCAGGGGAGCGGAGAGAGAGAGCGGCCCAGCGTTTTATGAAAGAGACGGCGAGTGAGGAGAAATGCAGCCTTGTGGAAAGGTCATGGACACCCGGTGGGCCCTCTGTGATCTTTTCATTAGGCAGGTGAAGATGCTGCTTCGCTACGGAACCACGAGATATCTTTAGGTCTCCTCTAATACTCCGCCATGGAGAGATTATAGAGGATATGACAGGGAAATAGGTATCAGAGAGTGAGGGAGAGATAAAGAGAGGGAGAGAGAAAAAGGTTAAAAGAGAGAGAGAGAGAAAGTGAGACAGAGAAAGAAAGTGAGACAGAGAGAGAGTGAGAGAGAGCGAGAGAGACAGAGAAAGTGAGACAGAGAGAGAAAGTCAGACAGAGAGAGAGCGAGAGAGAAAGTCAGAAAGAAAGAGAGAGAGAGAGAGAGAGAGCGAGAGAGAGAGAGAGAGAGAGACAGAGAGAGAGAGAGAGAGAGTGAGAGAGAGAGAGACAGAGAGAGAGAGAGAGAGAGAGAGAGCGAGAGCGAGAGAGAGAGAGAGAGAGAGAGAGAGAGTGAGAGAGAGAGAGAGAGAGAGAGAGAGAGCGAGAGAGAGAGAGAGAGAGAGAGAGAGAGAGAGGGAGAGAGTGAGAGAGAGAGAGAGAGAGAGAGAGAGAGAGACAGAGAGAGAGAGAGCATTGCTGGGTCCACTGTCTGCATTGCAGACCCATCTGCCCTGCTGAACCCCAGCATCAGATAGACAGTGATTGTTTCTGTTACAGTCTGGAATCTCACGTATCTCCTAAATGAACAGTAATTGAATTATTGTGGGACAATCAGAAAGATGTCCTATTGAAGCTCAGATCTTTGTTCCAAACAGCAGCATCACAGACAACATGGTGGGCGACTGTGGGTGAGATGCATCATTATAATACAGAGGATAGGGAGCCTACATGGATAGGGAACCTACATGGATAGGGAGTCTACATGGATAGGGAACCTACATGGATAGGGAACCTACATGGATAGGGAGCCTACATGGATAGGGAACCTACATGGATAGGGAGTCTACATGGATAGGGAGCCTACATGGATAGGGAACCTACATGGATAGGGAGCCTACATGGATAGGGAGTCCACATGGATAGGGAGCCTACATGGATAGGGAGCCTACATGGATAGGGAACCTACATGGATAGGGAACCTACATGGATAGGGAACCTACATGGATAGGGAGCCTACATGGATAGGGAACCTACATGGATAGGGAGTCCACATGGATAGGGAGCCTACATGGGTAGGGAACCTACATGGATAATGAACCTACATGGATAGGGAGCCTACATGGATAGGGAGCCTACATGGATAGGGAGTCTACATGGATAGGGAGCCTACATGGCTAGGGAACCTACATGGATAGGGAACCTACATGGATAGGGAGCCTACATGGATAGGGAGCCTACATGGATAATGAACCTACATGGATAGGGAACCTACATGGATAGGGAGTCTACATTGATAGGGAGCCTACATGGATAATGAAGCTACATGGATAATGAACCTACATGGATAATGAACCTACATGGATAATGAACCTACATGGATAATGAAGCTACATGGATAGGGAGCCTACATGGATAATGAAGCTACATGGATAATGAACCTACATGGATAATGAACCTACATGGATAATGAAGATACATGGATAATGAACCTACATGGATAATGAAGATACATGGATAATGAACCTACATGGATAATGAACCTACATGGATAATGAAGATACATGGATAATGAACCTACATGGATAATGAAGATACATGGATAATGAACCTACATGGATAATGAACCTACATGGATAATGAACCTACATGGATAGGGAACCTACATGGATAGGGAACCTACATGGATAGGGAGTCTACATGGATAGGGAGCCTACATGGATAATGAACCTACATGGATAATGAATCTACATGGATAATGAAGCTACATGGATAATGAACCTACATGGATAGGGAACCTACATGGATAATGAACCTACATGGATAGGGATACTACATGGATAATGAACCTACATGGATAATGAAGCTACATGGATAATGAACCTACATGGATAGGGAGCCTACATGGATAATGAACCTACATGGATTGGGAACCTACATGGATAATGAACCTACATGGATAATGAAGCTACATGGATAATGAAGCTAATCCCTACCAGGTCTAATCCATGTCATGTATTCATTAAGCACTATAATAATCTTGGTAGCGAGAGCTTCTTTACCTTCTACTTCAGTCTAAACGTCACAAACATAACCAGCATCATGAAGCTGGTCCTGTAGTGATTCTGAGCTCAGACAACGTGATGAAGCTGGTCCTGTAGTAATTCTGAGCTCAGACAACGTGATGAAGCTGGTCCTGTAGTGACTCTGAGCTCAGACAACGTGATGAAGCTGGTCCTGTAGTTACTCTGAGCTCAGACAACATGGTGAAGCTGGTCCTGTAGTGATCCTGAGCTCAGACAACATGATGAAGCTGGTCCTGTAGTGACTCTGAGCTCAGACAACATGGTGAAGCTGGTCCTGTAGTGACTCTGAGCTCAGACAACATGGTGAAGCTGGTCCTGTAGTGACTCTGAGCTCAGACAACATGATGAAGCTGGTCCTGTAGTGATCCTGAGCTCAGACAACATGGTGAAGCTGGTCCTGTAGTGATCCTGAGCTCAGACAACATGATGAAGCTGGTCCTGTAGTGATTCTGAGCTCAGACAACATGATGAAGCTGGTCCTGTAGTGATTCTGAGCTCAGACAACATGATGAAGCTGGTCCTGTAGTGATCCTGAGCTCAGATAACATGGTGAAGCTGGTCCTGTAGTGATTCTGAGCTCAGACAACGTGATGAAGCTGGTCCTGTAGTGATTCTGAGCTAAATACAACATGATGAAGCTGGTCCTGTAGTGATCCTGAGCTCAGACAACATGATGAAGCTGGTCCTGTAGTGATCCTGAGCTCAGACAACGTGGTGAAGCTGGTCCTGTAGTGATTCTGAGCTAAATACAACATGGTGAAGCTGGTCCTGTAGTGACTCTGAGCTCAGACAACATGATGAAGCTGGTCCTGTAGTGACTCTGAGCTCAGACAACATGGTGAAGCTGGTCCTGTAGTGATCCTGAGCTCAGACAACATGGTGAAGCTGGTCCTGTAGTGATTCTGAGCTAAATACAACATGGTGAAGCTGGTCCTGTAGTGATTCTGAGCTCAGACAACATGATGAAGCTGGTCCTGTAGTGACTCTGAGCTCAGACAACGTGATGAAGCTGGTCCTGTAGTGACTCTGAGCTCAGACAACGTGATGAAGCTGGTCCTGTAGTGACTCTGAGCTCAGACAACGTGATGATGCTGGTCCTGTAGTGACTCTGAGCTCGGACAACGTGGTGAAGCTGGTCCTGTAGTGATTCTGAGCTCAGACAACGTGATGAAGCTGGTCCTGTAGTGATTCTGTTAGAAGATGGTGGATTTTTCATCCTGTAACCTCGAATTCATTACTGTCACTGAAGGTGTGGATAATTGGTGTAAAAACTTGTAAAAGCTGAATGTTAATAAATATCTCCTTTGATGGGGTTTTAAATCTACCACAGAAATATAAATCCTAATTGGCATGGTGAATCTTAATGAGGAAGGAGAGTGAATCTTACAGGGAAACTCTAAACTTTGCCAAACGGTTTTTCATTTGATATCTTTTCATCCATAGCTGTTGTTTGTTTCCTCTGGTACCGGGCCAGAAGTACATCTGGGACCGTCTGTATAAGCCCTCCTCATGGTCTCTCCAGTCAGACTGGAGCAGAAGGGTTCTGGAACAGAAGGGTTCTGGAGCAGAAGGGATCTGGAACAGAAGGGTTCTGGAACAGAAGGGTTCTGGAACAAGGGTTGTGGAACAGAAGGGATCTGGTGCAGAAGGTTTCTGGAACAGAAGGGATCTGGAACAGAAGGGTTCTGGAGCAGAAGGGATCTGGAGCAGAGGGGATCTGCAACAGAAGGGTTCTGGAACAAGGGTTGTGGAACAGAAGGGATCTGGTGCAGAAGGGTTCTGGAACAGAAGGGATCTGGAACAGAAGGGTTCTGGAACAAGGGTTGTGGAACAGAAGGGATCTGGTGCAGAAGGGTTCTGGAACAGAAGGGATCTGGAACAGAAGGGTTCTGGAACAGAAGGGTTCTGGAGCAGAAGGGTTCTGGAACAGAAGGGTTCTGGAACAGAAGGGATCTGGAACAGAAGGGATCTGGAACAGAAGGGTTCTGGAGCAGAAGGGTTTTTAAACAGAAGGGTTCTGGAACAGAAGGGTTCTGGAACAGAAGGGATCTGGAACAGAAGGGTTCTGGAGCAGAAGGGTTCTGGAACAGAAGGGTTCTGGAGCAGAAGGGATCTGGAGCAGAAGGGTTATGGGACAGAAGGGTTTTTAAACAGACGGGTTCTGGAACAGAAGGGATCTGGAACTGAAGGGATCTGGAACAGAAAGGTTCTGGAACAGAAGGGATCTGGAGCAGAAGGGTTCTGGAACAGAAGGGTTCTGGAGCAGAAGGGTTCTGTAACAGAAGGGTTCTGGAGCAGAAGGGTTCTGGAACAGAAGGGATCTGGAACAGAAGGGTTCTGGAACAGAAGGGATCTGGAACAGAAGGCTTCTGGAGCAGAAGGGATCTGGAACAGAAGGGTTCTGGAACAGAAGGGATCTGGAAGAGAAGGGTTCTGGAGCAGAAGGGATCTGGAACAGAAGGGATCTGGAGCAGAAGGGTTCTGGAACAGAAGGGTTCTGGAGCAGAAGGGTTCTGGAACAGAAGGGTTCTGGAGCAGAAGGGTTCTGGAACAGAAGGGTTCTGGATCAGAAGGGATCTGGAGCAGAAGGGTTATGGGACAGAAGGGTTTTTAAACAGACGGGTTCTGGAACAGAAGGGATCTGGAACTGAAGGGATCTGGAACAGAAGGGTTCTGGAACAGAAGGGATCTGGAGCAGAAGGGTTCTGGAACAGAAGGGTTCTGGAGCAGAAGGGTTCTGGAACAGAAGGGTTCTGGAGCAGAAGGGATCTGGAACAGAAGGCTTCTGGAGCAGAAGGGATCTGGAACAGAAGGGTTCTGGAACAGAAGGGATCTGGAACAGAAGGGTTCTGGAACAGAAGGGATCTGGAACAGAAGGGTTCTGGAACAGAAGGGATCTGGAGCAGAAGAGGATAACACTCTTACACCCCAACAGTCTGTCCAGCTGACTGTATATTTATTGACTGTTTATTGAAGGCAGTGCCCAGTGTCCCTCCTCTCTCTAGTGTCCTTTATCTCTCTAGTGTTCCTCCTCTCTCTAGTGTCCCTTATCTCGCTAATGTCCCTCCTCTCTCTAGTGTCCCTCCTCTCTCTAGTGTCCCTCCTCTCTCTAGTGTCCCTCCTCTCTCTAGTGTCCCTCCTCTCTATAATGTCCCCTCTCTCTAGTGTCCCTCCTCTCTCTAGTGTCCCTTCTCTCACTAATGTCCCTCCTCTCTCTAGTGTCCCTCCTCTCTCTAGTGTCCCTCCTCTCTCTAGTGTCCCTCCTCTCTCTAGTGTCCCTCCTCTCTCTAATGTCCCCTCTATCTAGTGTCCCTCCTATCTCTAGTGTCCCTCCTCTCTCTAGTGTCCCTCCTCTCTCTAGTGTCCCTCCTCTCTCTAGTGTCCCTCCTATCTCTAGTGTCCCTCCTATCTCTAGTGTCCCTCCTCTCTCTAATGTCCCCTCTACCTAGTGTCCCTCTCTCTAGTGTCCCTCCTATCTCTAGTGTCCCTCCTCTCTCTAGTGTCCCTCCTCTCTCTAGTGTCCCTCCTCTATCTAGTGTCCCTTCTCTCTCTCTAGTGTCCCTCCTCTCTCTCCTATCCCTCCTATCTCTAGTGTCCCTCCTCTCTCTAGTGTCCCTCCTCTCTCTAGTGTCCCTCCTCTCTCTAATGTCCCTCCTCTCTCTAGTGTCCCTCCTCTCCCTAGTGTCCCTTCTCTCTCTCTAGTGTCCCTCCTCTCTCTAATGTCCCTCCTCTCTCTAGTGTCCCTCCTCTCTCTAGTGTCCCTCCTCTCTCTAGTGTCCCTCCTCTCTCTAATGTCCCTCCTCTCTATAATGTCCCCTCTATCTAGTGTCCCTCCTCTCTCTAGTGTCCCTCCTCTCTCTAGTGTCCCTTCTCTCTCTAGTGTCCCTCCTCTCTCTAGTGTCCCTCCTCTCTCTAGTGTCCCTCCTCTCTCTAGTGTCCCTCCTCTCTCTAGTGTCCCTCCTCTCTCTAGTGTCCCTCCTCTCTCTAATGTCCCTCCTCTCTCTAGTGTCCCTCCTCTCTCTAGTGTCCCTCCTCTCTCTAGTGTCCCTCCTCTCTCTAATGTCCCCTCTATCTAGTGTCCCTCTCTCTAGTGTCCCTTCGCTCTCTAATGTCCCTCCCTCCAGCCGACCTAACAGGTCTGGGTTGGAACAGGCCGCTGTGGGACAAGCTGAAAGACAGCAGGGGACATGAGGAGACATGAGGAGACATGGGGGGGACATGAGGGGACATGAGGAGACAGATATATATCTATATCTATATCTCTATATACTGTATATATCTATATCTATATCTATATATACTGTATATATCTATATCTATATC
>NW_027675523.1:50000-65000 GCF_965601325.2 Salmo salar | reverse complement strand
CTCTATCTATCTGTATCTATCTATACTGTATCTATCTCCCTATCGTTCTAGCTCTCTATCTATCTGTATCTATCTATACTGTATCTATCTCCCTATCGTTCTAGCTCTCTATCTATCTGTATCTATCTATACTGTATCTATCTCCCTATCGTTCTAGCTCTCTATCTATCTATCCTGTATCTATCTCCCTATCGTTCTAGCTCTCTATCTATCTGTATCTATCTATACTTTATCTATCTCCCTATCGTTCTAGCTCTCTATCTATCTATCCTGTATCTATCTCCCTATCGTTCTAGCTCTCTATCTATCTGTATCTATCTATACTGTATCTATCTCCCTATCGTTCTAGCTCTCTATCTATCTGTATCTATCTATACTGTATCTATCTCCCTATCGTTCTAGCTCTCTATCTATCTGTATCTATCTATACTGTATCTATCTCCCTATCGTTCTAGCTCTCTATCTATCTATCCTGTATCTATCTCCCTATCGTTCTAGCTCTCTATCTATCTGTATCTATCTATCCTGTATCTATCTCCCTATCGTTCTAGCTCTCTATCTATCTGTATCTATCTATACTGTATCTATCTCCCTATCGTTCTAGCTCTCTATCTATCTATCCTGTATCTATCTCCCTATCGTTCTAGCTCTCTATCTATCTGTATCTATCTATACTGTATCTATCTCCCTATCGTTCTAGCTCTCTATCTATCTGTATCTATCTATACTGTATCTATCTCCCTATCGTTCTAGCTCTCTATCTATCTGTATCTATCTATACTGTATCTATCTCCCTATCGTTCTAGCTCTCTATCTATCTATCCTGTATCTATCTCCCTATCGTTCTAGCTCTCTATCTATCTGTATCTATCTATCCTGTATCTATCTCCCTATCGTTCTAGCTCTCTATCTATCTGTATCTATCTATACTGTATCTATCTCCCTATCGTTCTAGCTCTCTATCTATCTATACTGTATCTATCTCCCTATCGTTCTAGCTCTCTATCTATCTATACTGTATCTATCTCCCTATCGTTCTAGCTCTCTATCTATCTATCCTGTATCTATTCCCTATCGTTCTAGCTCTCTATCTATCTGTATCTATCTATACTGTATCTATCTCCCTATCGTTCTAGCTCTCTATCTATCTGTATCTATCTATACTGTATCTATCTCCCTATCGTTCTAGCTCTCTATCTATCTGTATCTATCTATACTGTATCTATCTCCCTATCGTTCTAGCTCTCTATCTATCTATCCTGTATCTATCTCCCTATCGTTCTAGCTCTCTATCTATCTGTATCTATCTATCCTGTATCTATCTCCCTATCGTTCTAGCTCTCTATCTATCTGTATCTATCTATACTGTATCTATCTCCCTATCGTTCTAGCTCTCTATCTATCTATACTGTATCTATCTCCCTATCGTTCTAGCTCTCTATCTATCTATACTGTATCTATCTCCCTATCGTTCTAGCTCTCTAGCTCGACAGTCGTATGTACAAACTTCTCCATCAATGATCTGATTCCAGGGGTAATGGAACAGAAGTGAAATACTACCCTGGTAAACAATTCATCTCTCGCAGGCTTCCTTCTACTATATATACTATCAACCACGTTAAAAACATCTCCCGAACATATCAATCCATTGTGAAATAGGTCATGTTCATTAAAATAATAGCCAAAACCCGGAGCCCAATCTATAGCTAACTATAAAGACTTTATTAAATTCTCCTTCTGCGTATTCTAGCCGGTCTCAGTGGAGATTGACTCTTGTCACCGTCACACACTGCCTGCCTGTTCTTCAGCTAGATTTACACACAACCAGACAATCCAGGTGGAATGGAGGTCATGTAGAGGTCAGTGTGTCCATCGTGAGCAGAATATGAGAGTAGCTCTGGTGGACAGGGAGGGAAACTGCCCTCGACATTACATGGTCCTCAGCACATTACTGTCTCTGGTCCTCAGCACATTACTGGCTCTGGTCCTCAGCACATTACTGGCTCTGGTCCTCAGCACATTACTGGCTCTGGTCCTCAGCACATTACTGTCTCTGGTCCTCAGACCATTACTGTCTCTGGTCCTCAGACCATTACTGGCTCTGGTCCTCAGCACATTACTGGCTCTGGTCCTCAGCACATTACTGTCTCTGGCCCTCAGCACATTACTGTCTCTGGTCCTCAGCACATTACTGTCTCTGGTCCTCAGCACATTACTGGCTCTGGTCCTCAGCCCATTACTGGCTCTGGTCCTCAGCACATTACTGGCTCTGGTCCTCAGCACATTACTGGCTCTGGTCCTCAGCACATTACTGGCTCTGGTCCTCAGCACATTACTGTCTCTGGTCCTCAGCACATTACTGGCTCTGGTCCTCAGCACATTACTGGCTCTGGTCCTCAGCACATTACTGGCTCTGGTCCTCAGCACATTACTGGCTCTGGTCCTCAGCACATTACTGGCTCTGGTCCTCAGCACATTACTGGCTCTGGTCCTCAGCACATTACTGGCTCTGGTCCTCAGCACATTACTGGCTCTGGTCCTCAGCCCATTACTGGCTCTGGTCCTCAGCCCATTACTGGTCCTCAGCACATTACTGGCTCTGGTCCTCAGCACATTACTGGTCCTCAGCACATTACTGGCTCTGGTCCACAGCACATTACTGGCTCTGGTCCTCAGCACATTACTGGCTCTGGTCCACAGCACATTACTGGCTCTGGTCCTCAGCACATTACTGGCTCTGGTCCTCAGCACATTACTGGCTCTGGTCCTCAGCACATTACTGGTCCTCAGCACATTACTGGCTCTGGTCCTCAGCACATTACTGGTCCTCAGCACATTACTGGCTCTGGTCCACAGCACATTACTGGCTCTGGTCCTCAGCACATTACTGTCTCTGGTCCTCAGCACATTACTGGCTCTGGTCCTCAGCACATTACTGTCTCTGGTCCTCAGCACATTACTGGCTCTGGTCCTCAGCACATTACTGTCTCTGGTCCTCAGCACATTACTGGCTCTGGTCCTCAGCACATTACTGGCT
Source organism: Salmo salar (assembly GCF_965601325.2). Classification (NCBI taxonomy): domain Eukaryota; kingdom Metazoa; phylum Chordata; class Actinopteri; order Salmoniformes; family Salmonidae; genus Salmo; species Salmo salar. The sequence continues at coordinate 61,963 of NW_027675523.1, read as the reverse complement.
CTGGTCCTCAGCACATTATTGTCTCTGGTCCTCAGCACATTACTGGCTCTGGTCCTCAGCACATTACTGGCTCTGGTCCTCAACACATTACTGGCTCTGGTCCTCAGCACATTACTGGCTCTGGTCCTCAGCACATTACTGGCTCTGGTCCTCAGCACATTACTGGCTCTGGTCCTCAGCACATTACTGGCTCTGGTCCTCAGCACATTACTGGCTCTGGTCCTCAGCACATTACTGGCTCTGGTCCTCAGCACATTACTGGCTCTGGTCCTCAGCACATTACTGGCTCTGGTCCTCAACACATTACTGGCTCTGGTCCTCAACACATTACTGGTCCTCAGCACATTACTGTCTCTGGTCCTCAGCACATTACTGGCTCTGGTCCTCAGCACATTACTGGCTCTGGTCCTCAGCACATTACTGGCTCTGGTCCTCAGCACATTACTGTCTCTGGTCCTCAGCACATTACTGGCTCTGGTCCTCAGCACATTACTGGCTCTGGTCCTCAGCACATTACTGGCTCTGGTCCTCAGCACATTACTGGCTCTGGTCCACAGCACATTACTGGCTCTGGTCCTCAGCACATTACTGGCTCTGGTCCTCAGCACATTACTGGCTCTGGTCCTCAGCACATTACTGTCTCTGGTCCTCAGCACATTACTGGCTCTGGTCCTCAGCACATTACTGGCTCTGGTCCTCAGCACATTACTGGTCCTCAACACATTACTGGCTCTGGTCCTCAGCACATTACTGGCTCTGGTCCTCAGCACATTATTGTCTCTGGTCCTCAGCACATTACTGTCTCTGGTCCTCAACTAAATGTCTTTGCCATGTAGCTACATGTATTCAACTGTAAACTTATGTAGATACAGTACTGTGTACTTTAATATTCTCTGACCTACCTGCATACTGTGCCAGGGTGAGGTATTCAGACCACCCCTAGATACAGTACTGTGGAAATGTTTTAATATTCTCTGACCTACCTGCATACTGTGTCAGGGGAAATGTTTTAATATTCTCTGACCTACCTACATACTGTGCCAGGGAGAGGTATTCAGACCACCCCTAGATACAGTACTGTGGAAATGTTTTAATATTCTCTGACCTACCTACATAATGTGCCAGGGGAAATGATTTAATATTCTCTGACCTACCTACATACTGTGCCAGGGAGAGGTATTCAGACCACCCCTAGATACAGTACTGTGGAAATGTTTTAATATTCTCTGACCTACCTACATACTGTGACCTGGGAAATGTTTTAATATTCTCTGACCTACCTACATACTGTGTAAGGGGAAGTGTTTTAATATTCTCTGACCTACCTACATACTGTGCCAGGGGAATTGTTTTAATATTCTCTGACCTACCTACGTACTGTGTCAGGGGAATTGTTTTAATATTCTCTGACCTACCTACATAATGTGCCAGGGGAAATGTTTTAATATTCTCTGACCTACCCACATACTGTGCCAGGGAGAGGTATTCAGACCACCACTAGATACAGTACTGTGGAAATGTTTTAATATTCTCCGACCTACCGACATACTGTGTCAGGGGAATTGTTTTAATATTCTCTGACCTACCTACGTACTGTGTCAGGGGAATTGTTTTAATATTCTCTGACCTACCTACGTACTGTGTCAGGGGAAATGTTTTAATATTCTCCGACCTACCTACATACTGTGCCAGGGGAAATGTTTTAATATTCTCTGACCTACCTACATACTGTGCCAGGGGAATTGTTTTAATATTGTCTGACATACCTACATACTGTGCCAGGGAGAGGTATTCAGACCACCCCTAGATACAGTACTGTGGAAATGTTTTAATATTCTCCGACCTACCGACATACTGTGCCAGGGGAAATGTTTTAATATTCTCTGACCTACCTACATACTGTGCCAGGGAGAGGTATTCAGACCACCACTAGATACAGTACTGTGGAAATGTTTTAATATTCTCCGACCTACCGACATACTGTGCCAGGGGAAATGTTTTAATATTCTCTGACCTACCTACATACTGTGTCAGGGAGAGGTATTCAGACCACCACTAGATACAGTACTGTGGAAATGTTTTAATATTCTCCGACCTACCGACATACTGTGCCAGGGGAAATGTTTTAATATTCTCTGACCTACCTACGTACTGTGTCAGGGGAAATGTTTTAATATTCTCCGACCTACCGACATACTGTGCCAGGGGAAATGTTTTAATATTCTCTGATCTACCTACATACTGTGTCAGGGGAATAGTTTAAATATTCTCTGACCTACCTACATACTGTGTCAGGGGAATTGTTTTAATATTCTCTGACCTACCTACGTACTGTGTCAGGGGAAATGTTTTAATATTCTCTGACATACCTACATACTGTGCCAGGGAGAGGTATTCAGACCACCCCTAGATACAGTACTGTGGAAATGTTTTAATATTCTCTGACCTACCTACATAATGTGTCAGGGGAAATGTTTTAATATTCTCTGACATACCTACATACTGTGCCAGGGAGAGGTATTCAGACCACCCCTAGATACAGTACTGTGGAAATGTTTTAATATTCTCTGACCTACCTACACACTGTGTCAGGGGAATTGTTTTAATATTCTCTGACCTACCTACGTACTGTGTGACATACAACAGTGGTGCCCAGAGAGGGTATCAGAGGGTATAATACCAGGAGATGTTTTTCAACGCTACAAAGCCATTCCTGCCTTCTGATGTTTACCAAGTCATTGATGTACCACAGCAGCATCTCTCTCACAGGAAGACAGGGCCAGAACCAAACCTGTTTACTTCCTTTCTTTCTCTTTCTCTCTTTCTTCTTTGCATCCAACAACAAGCTCATTAGTCTCAAAAGGAAACTGACATCTCACCCTAAACTTCTCTCTCTCTGTCTCTCTCTGTCTCTCTCTTCTCCTCTCTTCTCTCTCTCTCTCTCTCTCTCTTCTCCTCTCTTCTCTCTCTCTCTCTTTCTCTCTCTCTCTTCTCTCTCTCTCTCTCTCTCTCTCTCTCTTTATCTCTCTCTCTCTCTTTTTCTCTCTCTCTCTCTCTTCTCCTCTCTTTATCTCTCTCTCTCTCTCTCTCTCTAGCCTCACATCATTAAGTAGCTTCGCCTCGCCTCGTCTCTGAGAGAAGGAACGTCTCGCCTGGCAGGCAACGTGATGGCGAACATGCCTCATTAATAGTTCAGTCAAACCACCTTTCTGTTCCCCCTCTTCCTTCCTCTCCTCCTCTCCCCCCTGCTTTTCTGTGCTAATTAGCTGGCTGTTCGCTCTCCTCTGCTCCCCCTGTTACATCTCAAAGGGAGACGGATAAGATTCTTCTTTAACCCAAAGGGCAACTTAATCAGCTGAATTAATGACTTCATCACCGTTATATTAGGCTGCTGGCCGTAACAACACATTCTCCAATACCCTGGGCTCTGCAGGCCGTAACAACACATTCTCCAGTACCCTGGGCTCTGCTGGCCCTGCAACACATTCTCCAGTACCCTGGGCTCTGCTGGCCCTGCAACACATTCTCCAATACCCTGGGCTCTGCTGGCCCTGCAACACATTCTCCAATACCCTGGGCTCTGCTGGCCGTAACAACACATTCTCCAATACCCTGGGCTCTGCTGGCCGTAACAACACATTCTCCAATACCATGGGCTCTGCTGGCCCTGCAACACATTCTCCAATACCCTGGGCTCTGCTGGCCCTGCAACACATTCTCCAGTACCCTGGGCTCTGCTGGCTCTGCAACACATTCTCCAATACCCTGGGCTCTGCTGGCCGTAACTACACATTCTCCAGTACCCTGGGCTCTGCTGGCCGTAACAACACATTCTCCAGTACCCTGGGCTCTGCTGGCCGTAACAACACATTCTCCAATACCCTGGGCTCTGCTGGCCGTGCAACACATTCTCCAATACCCTGGGCTCTGCTGGCCGTAACAACACATTCTCCAATACCCTGGGCTCTGCTGGCCGTAACAACACATTCTCCAATACCCTGGGCTCTGCTGGCCGTAACAACACAGTCTCCAGTACCCTGGGCTCTGCTGGCCGTAACAACACATTCTCCAATACCCTGGGCTCTGCTGGCCGTAACAACACATTCTCCAGTACCCTGGGCTCTGCTGGCCCTGCAACACATTCTCCAGTACCCTGGGCTCTGCTGGCCCTGCAACACATTCTCCAATACCCTGGGCTCTGCTGGCCGTAACAACACATTCTCCAGTACCCTGGGCTCTGCAGGCCCTGCAACACATTCTCCAGTACCCTGGGCTCTGCTGGCCGTAACAACACATTCTCTAGTACCCTGGGCTCTGCTGGCCGTAACAACACATTCTCCAATACCCTGGGCTCTACTGGCCGTAACAACACATTCTCCAGTACCCTGGGCTCTGCTGGCCGTAACAACACATTCTCCAATACCCTGGGCTCTGCTGGCCGTAACAACACATTCTCCAGTACCCTGGGCTCTGCTGGCCCTGCAACACATTCTCCAATACCCTGGGCTCTGCTGGCCGTAACAACACATTCTCCAGTACCCTGGGCTCTGCTGGCCGTAACAACACATTCTCCAGTACCCTGGGCTCTGCTGGCCGTAACAACACATTCTCCAGTACCCTGGGCTCTACTGGCCGTAACAACACATTCTCCTATACCCTGGGCTCTGCAGGCCCTGCAACACATTCTCCAATACCCTGGGCTCTGCTGGCCGTAACAACACATTCTCCAATACCCTGGGCTCTGCTGGCCGTAACAACACATTCTCCAATACCCTGGGCTCTGCTGGCCGTAACAACACAGTCTCCAGTACCCTGGGCTCTGCTGGCCGTAACAACACATTCTCTAGTACCCTGGGCTCTGCTGGCCGTAACAACACATTCTCCAGTACCCTGGGCTCTGCTGGCCGTAACAACACATTCTCCAATACCCTGGGCTCTGCTGGCCGTAACAACACATTCTCCAGTACCCTGGGCTCTGCTGGCCGTAACAACACATTCTCCAGTACCCTGGGCTCTGCTGGCCGTAACAACACATTCTCCAGTACCCTGGGCTCTGCTGGCCCTGCAACACATTCTCCAATACCCTGGGCTCTGCTGGCCGTAACAACACATTCTCCAGTACCCTGGGCTCTGCTGGCCGTAACAACACATTCTCCAGTACCCTGGGCTCTGCTGGCCGTAACAACACATTCTCCAGTACCCTGGGCTCTGCTGGCCGTAACAACACATTCTCCAGTACCCTGGGCTCTGCTGGCCGTAACAACACATTCTCCAATACCCTGGGCTCTGCTGGCAGTGCAACACATTCTCCAGTACCCTGGGCTCTGCTGGCCGTAACAACACATTCTCCAGTACCCTGGGCTCTGCTGGCCGTAACAACACATTATCCAATACCCTGGGCTCTGCTGGCCGTAACAACACATTATCCAGTACCCTGGGCTCTGCTGGCCGTAACAACACATTCTCCAATACCCTGGGCTCTGCTGGCCCTGCAACACATTCTCCAATACCCTGGGCTCTGCTGGCCGTAACAACACATTCTCCAGTACCCTGGGCTCTGCTGGCCGTAACAACACATTCTCCAGTACCCTGGGCTCTGCTGGCCGTAACAACACATTCTCCAGTACCCTGGGCTCTGCTGGCCGTAACAACACACTCTCCAGTACCCTGGGCTCTGCTGGCCGTAACAACACATTCTCCAATACCCTGGGCTCTGCTGGCAGTGCAACACATTCTCCAGTACCCTGGGCTCTGCTGGCCGTAACAACACATTCTCCAGTACCCTGGGCTCTGCTGGCCGTAACAACACATTATCCAATACCCTGGGCTCTGCTGGCCGTAACAACACATTATCCAGTACCCTGGGCTCTGCTGGCCGTAACAACACATTCTCCAATACCCTGGGCTCTGCTGGCCCTGCAACACATTCTCGAATACTCTGGGCTCTGCAGGCCGTGCAACACATTCTCCAGTACCCTGGGCTCTGCTGGCCCTGCAACACATTCTCCAATACCCTGGGCTCTGCTGGCCATAACAACACATTCTCCAGTACCCTGGGCTCTGCTGGCCGTAACAACACATTCTCCAGTACCCTGGGCTCTGCTGGCCGTAACAACACATTCTCCAGTACCCTGGGCTCTGCTGGCCGTAACAACACATTCTCCAATACCCTGGGCTCTGCTGGCCGTAACAACACATTCTCCAGTACCCTGGGCTCTGCTGGCCGTAACAACACATTCTCCAGTACCCTGGGCTCTGCTGGCCCTGCAACACATTCTCCAGTACCCTGGGCTCTGCTGGCCCTGCAACACATTCTCCAATACCCTGGGCTCTGCTGGCCGTAACAACACATTCTCCAATACCCTTGGCTCTAATGGCCGTGCAACACATTCTCCAATACCCTGGGCTCTGCTGGCCATAACAACACATTCTCCAATACCCTGGGCTCTGCTGGCCGTAACAACACATTCTCCAGTACCCTGGGCTCTGCTGGCCCTGCAACACATTCTCCAATACCCTGGGCTCTGCTGACCGTAACAACACATTCTCCAATACCCTGGGCTCTGCTGGCCGTAACAACACATTCTCCAATACCCTGGGCTCTGCTGGCCATAACAACACATTCTCCAGTACCCTGGGCTCTGCTGGCCCTGCAACACATTCTCCAGTACCCTGGGCTCTGCTGGCCCTGCAACACATTCTCCAATACCCTGGGCTCTGCTGGCCATAACAACACATTCTCCAGTACCCTGGGCTCTGCTGGCCGTAACAACACATTCTCCAGTACCCTGGGCTCTGCTGGCCGTAACAACACATTCTCCTGTACCCTGGGCTCTGCTGGCCCTGCAACACATTCTCCAGTACCCTGGGCTCTGCTGGCCGTAACAACACATTCTCCAGTACCCTGGGCTCTGCTGGCCGTAACAACACATTCTCCAGTACCCTGGGCTCTGCTGGCCGTAACAACACATTCTCCAATACCCTGGGCTCTGCAGGCCGTAACAACACATTCTCCAGTACCCTGGGCTCTGCTGGCCGTAACAACACATTCTCCAGTACCCTGGGCTCTGCTGGCCGTAACAACACATTCTCCAGTACCCTGGGCTCTGCTGGCCGTAACAACACATTCTCCAATACCCTGGGCTCTGCAGGCCGTAACAACACCTTCTCCAGTACCCTGGGCTCTGCTGGCCCTGCAACACATTCTCCAGTACCCTGGGATCTGCAGGCCGTAACAACACATTCTCCAATACCCTGGGCTCTGCTGGCCGTAACAACACATTCTCCAGTACCCTGGGCTCTGCTGGCCGAGAGAGAGAGAGAGAGAGAGATAAAGAGAGGAGAAGAGAGAGACAGAGAGAGAGAGAGAGAGAGAGAGAGAGAGAGAGAGAGAGAGAGAGAGAGAGAGAGAGAGAGAGAGAGAGAGAGGAGAAGAGAGAGACTATAGGAGGGAGGGAAGGTGGGTGACAGGTGAAATGGTTTTAGAGAGAGACTATAGGAGTGAGGGAAGGTGGGTGACAGGTGAAATGGTTTTAGAGAGAGACTATAGGAGGGAGGGAAGGTGGGTGACAGGTGAAATGGTTTTAGAGAGAGACTATAGGAGTGAGGGAAGGTGGGTGACAGGTGAAATGGTTTTAGAGAGAGACTATAGGAGTGAGGGAAGGTGGGTGACAGGTGAAATGGTTTTAGAGAGAGACTATAGGAGGGAGGGAAGGTGGGTGACAGGTGAAATGGTTTTAGAGAGAGACTATAGGAGGGAGGGAAGGTGGGTGACAGGTGAAATGGTTTTAGAGAGAGACTATAGGAGGGAGGGAAGGTGGGTGACAGGTGAAATGGTTTTAGAGAGAGACTATAGGAGGGAGGGAAGGTGGGTGACAGGTGAAATGGTTTTAGAGAGAGACTATAGGAGTGAGGGAAGGTGGGTGACAGGTGAAATGGTTTTAGAGAGAGACTATAGGAGTGAGGGAAGGTGGGTGACAGGTGAAATGGTTTTAGAGAGAGACTATAGGAGTGAGGGAAGGTGGGTGACAGGTGAAATGGTTTTAGAGAGAGACTATAGGAGTGAGGGAAGGTGGGTGACAGGTGAAATGGTTTTAGAGAGAGACTATAGGAGGGAGGGAAGGTGGGTGACAGGTGAAATGGTTTTAGAGAGAGACTATAGGAGTGAGGGAAGGTGGGTGACAGGTGAAATGGTTTTAGAGAGAGACTATAGGAGGGAGGGAAGGTGGGTGACAGGTGAAATGGTTTTAGAGAGAGACTATAGGAGGGAGGGAAGGTGGGTGACAGGTGAAATGGTTTTAGAGAGAGACTATAGGAGGGAGGGAAGGTGGGTGACAGGTGAAATGGTTTTAGAGAGAGACTATAGGAGGAAGGGAAGGTGGGTGACAGGTGAAATGGTTTTAGAGAGAGACTATAGGAGGGAGGGAAGGTGGGTGACAGGTGAAATGGTTTTAGAGAGAGACTATAGGAGGGAGGGAAGGTGGGTGACAGGTGAAATGGTTTTAGAGAGAGACTATAGGAGGGAGGGAAGGTGGGTGACAGGTGAAATGGTTTTAGAGAGAGACTATAGGAGTGAGGGAAGGTGGGTGACAGGTGAAATGGTTTTAGAGAGAGACTATAGGAGTGAGGGAAGGTGGGTGACAGGTGAAATGGTTTTAGAGAGAGACTATAGGAGGGAGGGAAGGTGGGTGACAGGTGAAATGGTTTTAGAGAGAGACTATAGGAGGGAGGGAAGGTGGGTGACAGGTGAAATGGTTTTAGAGAGAGACTATAGGAGGGAGGGAAGGTGGGTGACAGGTGAAATGGTTTTAGAGAGAGACTATAGGAGTGAGGGAAGGTGGGTGACAGGTGAAATGGTTTTAGAGAGAGACTATAGGAGGGAGGGAAGGTGGGTGACAGGTGAAATGGTTTTAGAGAGAGACTATAGGAGTGAGGGAAGGTGGGTGACAGGTGAAATGGTTTTAGAGAGAGACTATAGGAGTGAGGGAAGGTGGGTGACAGGTGAAATGGTTTTAGAGAGAGACTATAGGAGTGAGGGAAGGTGGGTGACAGGTGAAATGGTTTTAGAGAGAGACGATAGGAGTGAGGGAAGGTGGGTGACAGGTGAAATGGTTTTAGAGAGAGACTATAGGAGGGAGGGAAGGTGGGTGACAGGTGAAATGGTTTTAGAGAGAGACTATAGGAGTGAGGGAAGGTGGGTGACAGGTGAAATGGTTTTAGAGAGAGACTATAGGAGGGAGGGAAGGTGGGTGACAGGTGAAATGGTTTTAGAGAGAGACTATAGGAGGGAGGGAAGGTGGGTGACAGGTGAAATGGTTTTAGAGAGAGACTATAGGAGTGAGGGAAGGTGGGTGACAGGTGAAATGGTTTTAGAGAGAGACTATAGGAGGGAGGGAAGGTGGGTGACAGGTGAAATGGTTTTAGAGAGAGACTATAGGAGGGAGGGAAGGTGGGTGACAGGTGAAATGGTTTTAGAGAGAGACTATAGGAGTGAGGGAAGGTGGGTGACAGGTGAAATGGTTTTAGAGAGAGACTATAGGAGGGAGGGAAGGTGGGTGACAGGTGAAATGGTTTTAGAGAGAGACGATAGGAGTGAGGGAAGGTGGGTGACAGGTGAAATGGTTTTAGAGAGAGACTATAGGAGTGAGGGAAGGTGGGTGACAGGTGAAATGGTTTTAGAGAGAGACTATAGGAGTGAGGGAAGGTGGGTGACAGGTGAAATGGTTTTAGAGAGAGACTATAGGAGTGAGGGAAGGTGGGTGACAGGTGAAATGGTTTTAGAGAGAGACTATAGGAGGGAGGGAAGGTGGGTGACAGGTGAAATGGTTTTAGAGAGAGACTATAGGAGGGAGGGAAGGTGGGTGACAGGTGAAATGGTTTTAGAGAGAGACTATAGGAGGGAGGGAAGGTGGGTGACAGGTGAAATGGTTTTAGAGAGAGACTATAGGAGGGAGGGAAGGTGGGTGACAGGTGAAATGGTTTTAGAGAGAGACTATAGGAGTGAGGGAAGGTGGGTGACAGGTGAAATGGTTTTAGAGAGAGACTATAGGAGTGAGGGAAGGTGGGTGACAGGTGAAATGGTTTTAGAGAGAGACTATAGGAGGGAGGGAAGGTGGGTGACAGGTGAAATGGTTTTAGAGAGAGACTATAGGAGTGAGGGAAGGTGGGTGACAGGTGAAATGGTTTTAGAGAGAGACTATAGGAGTGAGGGAAGGTGGGTGACAGGTGAAATGGTTTTAGAGAGAGACTATAGGAGGGAGGGAAGGTGGGTGACAGGTGAAATGGTTTTAGAGACGTGACTATAGGAGTGAGGGAAGGTGGGTGACAGGTGAAATGGTTTTAGAGAGAGACTATAGGAGGGAGGGAAGGTGGGTGACAGGTGAAATGGTTTTAGAGAGAGACTATAGGAGTGAGGGAAGGTGGGTGACAGGTGAAATGGTTTTAGAGAGAGACTATAGGAGTGAGGGAAGGTGGGTGACAGGTGAAATGGTTTTAGAGAGAGACTATAGGAGGGAGGGAAGGTGGGTGACAGGTGAAATGGTTTTAGAGAGAGACTATAGGAGTGAGGGAAGGTGGGTGACAGGTGAAATGGTTTTAGAGACGTGATGATGGAGTGAGGGAAGGTGGGTGACAGGTGAAATGGTTTTAGAGACGTGATGATAGGAGGGAGGGAAGGTGGGTGACAGGTGAAATGGTTTTAGAGACGTGACTATAGGAGGGAGGGAAGGTGGGTGACAGGTGAAATGGTTTTAGAGAGAGACTATAGGAGTGAGGGAAGGTGGGTGACAGGTGAAATGGTTTTAGAGACGTGACTATAGGAGTGAGGGAAGGTGGGTGACAGGTGAAATGGTTTTAGAGAGAGACTATAGGAGGGAGGGAAGGTGGGTGACAGGTGAAATGGTTTTAGAGACGTGACTATAGGAGTGAGGGAAGGTGGGTGACAGGTGAAATGGTTTTAGAGAGAGACTATAGGAGGGAGGGAAGGTGGGTGACAGGTGAAATGGTTTTAGAGAGAGACTATAGGAGTGAGGGAAGGTGGGTGACAGGTGAAATGGTTTTAGAGAGAGACTATAGGAGTGAGGGAAGGTGGGTGACAGGTGAAATGGTTTTAGAGAGAGACTATAGGAGGGAGGGAAGGTGGGTGACAGGTGAAATGGTTTTAGAGAGAGACTATAGGAGTGAGGGAAGGTGGGTGACAGGTGAAATGGTTTTAGAGACGTGATGATGGAGTGAGGGAAGGTGGGTGACAGGTGAAATGGTTTTAGAGACGTGATGATAGGAGGGAGGGAAGGTGGGTGACAGGTGAAATGGTTTTAGAGACGTGACTATAGGAGGGAGGGAAGGTGGGTGACAGGTGAAATGGTTTTAGAGAGAGACTATAGGAGTGAGGGAAGGTGGGTGACAGGTGAAATGGTTTTAGAGACGTGATGATGGAGTGAGGGAAGGTGGGTGACAGGTGAAATGGTTTTAGAGACGTGACTATAGGAGGGAGGGAAGGTGGGTGACAGGTGAAATGGTTTTAGAGACGTGACTATAGGAGTGAGGGAAGGTGGGTGACAGGTGAAATGGTTTTAGAGAGAGACTATAGGAGGGAGGGAAGGTGGGTGACAGGTGAAATGGTTTTAGAGACGTGACTATAGGAGTGAGGGAAGGTGGGTGACAGGTGAAATGGTTTTAGAGACGTGACTATAGGAGGGAGGGAAGGTGGGTGACAGGTGAAATGGTTTTAGAGACGTGATGATAGGAGTGAGGGAAGGTGGGTGACAGGTGAAATGGTTTTAGAGAGAGACTATAGGAGGGAGGGAAGGTGGGTGACAGGTGAAATGGTTTTAGAGACGTGATGATGGAGTCACTGAGATCCTGATAATCTGATCTGTTCTTCCTTCACAGATGACGTCATCAGGAAGAGACAGCATCGATTTAATTAACCCCACAACGTTATTTATAAACATGTACCCATCCTG